>NW_017308386.1:1971-13638 GCF_000935625.1 Nanorana parkeri | reverse complement strand
CTCCTGCCCTAACCCCCCTCCCCCCCGCGCGATTTCCCTAACAAAAGGGGTTGTAATTGGCTGATGCAGCTGTCACAAGGCTGCTGATTATGTATAAGGGGATTTGGGACCGGGGGGGGCGGTCTCGCTTGGCGATCTTTGTGGTGATCTCAAGTCTCGCAAAGTGCCCGCAAAGCCGCGGGCTGCTCGGTGAATAGGCAGCTGTCTGTCGGGAGGTGACCCTCCCCGTCCCCCGACGCAGACAAAACGCGGCGACGTTTTAGTAGGTCGAACAAACCGCGGTCGTAACAATAGAAGGATGGTGTGACAATTACTTGTGGGGGGGAGGAGCTGAGCGATGCCTATTTGTCAATAACATGGGACTCCGGAAAACGTGTGGTGGAGGCGTTGGATCAGTAAATGACTCCTCATAAATGGTGGTCCAGATTGTGGGGTCCACAAGCTCTGCTGAGGCTGCTGTCATGATACCTCTTTTTTTTGTAGTGTCATGTGACAGTTTTTCTAAATAAGCACCCTATTACAGACATCATCTCCTAGGAGATCCGGTAAGGAGTGCAGGAAGATACACACAATTGTGTACAAGTTTTTCTAAAACAACACAGACTAATGATTTTAGGACAGTGTTGGAGCGCCAGGGCCCAGGCAGGGCTGCAACCGCTGCGACTCTGGTAGTTCTGCCACTGACTCTAGCTGTATTGCTGGGATTTGTAGAGGGACTAAAGATCCCAGCAATACATTATACAGCAATGCAGAATACCATCTGCTATAGAGGACTACAAATCCCAGCCATACATTATACAGCAATGCAGAATGGCAGCGGCTATAGAGGACTACAAATGCCAGCAATACATTATACAGCAATGCAGAATGGCAGCGGCTATAGAGGACTACAATACCCAGCAATACATTATACAGCAATGCAGAAGGGCAGTGGCTATAGAGGACTACAAATCCCAGCAATACCTTATACAGCAATGTAGAATACAATCTGCTATAGAGGACTACAAATCCCAGCAATACATTATACAGCAATGCAGAATACAATCTGCTATAGAGGATTACAATTCTCAGCAATACATTATACACCAATGCAGGATTATATGAAGCTAAATACTCTGATCTGCTCCGGGGTTCAGCGCCCTGAGAATCCATGCACTGGTACTGCGCACAGTATGCAAATACCAGCTTGGCTCCACCTTTCTGCAATACACAATGCATCTTCATACACAAAGTTTAGTGTGTAAGTTTTGAGTGCCGGAGCCCCAGTACAATGCAGCTGAGTTTGGGAATAAATATGAATTTCACAGCTGCCCAGCATCTGCTGCACATCATTGGCCTGGACCGGCATCCTGATAGTGACCATGCCTGAGCAGTGCGTGGTGGCTTGGAGCTGCTTACAGTCTCCATGAGCGGAGCAGGAGGAAGGAGGACAACTGGGAGATAGTTATCACCCTATAAGAGGAAGTGTCTAAATAAAGGCCCAATCGTTGCATCTGGAGATGATTGAATAGGTTGAACTGAGTGTTATTATTGGACTCTATATGGACATCCTAACAGAAGAAGAAAAGGCAAAATGTAAGAGGGAATGGAGCATGAAATGAAGGAAGAAATGTAGCAGGGAATGAAGCATGGAATGGAACGGAATGAAGCAGAGAATAGAGCAGGGAATGGAGCATAGAATGGAACGAAATGGAGCAGGCAATGAAGCAGAGAATAGAGAAGGGAATGGAGCAGGAAATGAAGCATGGAATGGAGCAGGGAATGAAGCAGAGAATAGAGAAGGGAATGGAGCAGGAAATGAAGCATGGAATGGAGCAGGGAATGAAGCAGAGAATAGAGAAGGGAATGGAGCAGGAAATGAAGCATGGAATGGAACGGAATGAAGCAGAGAATAGAGCATGGAATGGAACGAAATGGAGCAGGCAATGAAGCATGGAATGGAGCAGGGAATGAAGCATGGAATGGAGCAGGGGATGGAGAATTGAGCAGGGAATGGAGCGGAATGAAGCAGAGAATGGAGCAGGGGATGGAGAATTAAGCAGGGAATGGAGCGGAATGAAACAGAGAATAGAGCATGGAATGGAGCAGGGGATGGAGAATTGAGCAGGGAATGGAGCATAGAATGGAGCAGAGAATAGAACATGGAATGGAGCAGGGAATGAAGCATGGAATGGAGCAGGGGATGGAGAATTGAGCAGGGAATGGAGCATAGAATGGAGCAGAGAATAGAACATGGAATGGAGCAGGGAATGAAGCATGGAATGGAGCAGGGGATGGAGAATTGAGCAGGGAATGGAGCATAGAATGGAACGGAATGAAGCAGAGAATGGAGCATAGAATTGAGCAGGGAATGGCGCAAGGAATGGAGCAGGAAATGAAGCATGGAATGGAGCAGGATAAAGAGCTAGGAATGGAGAATAGAATGGATCAGAAAACGGAGCATGGAATACAGCATGAGATGAAGCAGGATTGGATCATGGAATGGAGCAGGAAATAGAACTTAGAAAGGATCATGGAATGGACCAGGCAATGGAGCAGAGGAAGGACCAGGGAATGGATCATGTAATGCATCGTGGAATGGAGCAGGGAATAAAGCATTGTGTTTATTTTGGTGCAAACAAAGCCATTTATAATTGTTTATTCGTCTCCTTACTTTGATAGATGGAAGTGATGACGGAGGCCAGTCTCCAATGACCAGATGCTTCCTGTGCGATGACCTCTGTGCTCACTGCCCAGGGCAAGATGAGGGTGCTGCAGAGGAGTGCAGGTACCACTCAGAGCCGAGATGGTCACTCGGTAATACGAGGAGCGGAGTTTTTTTTTTTTTTCCTGTCCTGGTGTTTTTAGGGTACTTTAATTTTTTATTTTTTTTTTATTCTTATGTGTGTGTTTGAGTATTTGATCATTATTGATGTTTTTCCTGTATATTTTACTCTTCATTTTTTTTTTTCATTTAATATTTTTTGTTATCTTTGTGTGTATTTGATCGTTATTTGTGTATCGCTTTACATTTTTATTTTATTTTTTTATAGCTGGCACAAGAGAAGGTTCAAGGTAGTAGAAAGGACCTTCTGCAATTCCCAGGAACCATTGGAAGTCCATTGTCCCCTTAAAGCCACCAAAAAACACCATTTCACACATTTGTGTAATAGAACCTTATGTGAAGATTGTGTGAATATTGGGTGAAAACTTTAATAAATAATTCTGCTCGTCTCTCCAGTTTTTTTTGTGCTTTTCATCTTTTAGTTGGCAACATCTCCACTTTGATCTCATTTTTTCTTCTCCACATTCACAGGTGTTCATAAACATGGTGGTGTGTGTTGGATCTGGATCGGAGCGATTGTGGACAAGGGATCAGGGGCGGGAGGGGCAGCTGGGTCTCTCGTGTGCGTGTGGGTCAGGACGCCATGTGGTGAGCTTGAGACCCAACTGATGGACCTGAAGCTCTGCAGTGACACTAAGGACAGCGCAGAGTCCATCTGGAGTGAGATCCCAGCTGTAGAAGATGATCCGATGTGCACCGGGGAGGAGGGGGGGGGGACCTGGGTTGGGTGGCGAACGCAGCTTGGAATCTTTGTCCTGGGCACTGCAAAGGATTAATGGTCAATTAAAATATCAAACGAAGACTTGCAGTGTTCTTCCACATTCAATCAGAAATAATCTATCAACCCAATAGCTCCGCCCGCTGTGCAATATGTACTCCTGAGCCCTGCACCCTGTGCTCTATGTACTCCTGAGCACTGCACCCTGTGTTCTATGTACTCCTGAGCACTGCACCCTGTGTTCTATGTACTCCTGAGCACTGCACCCTGTGCTCTATGTACTCATGAGCCCTGCACTCTGTGCTCTACGTACTCCTGAGCCCTGCACCCTGTGCAATATGCACTCCTGAGCCCTGCACCCTGTGTTCTATGTACTCCTGAGCCCTGCACCCTGTGCAATATGTACTCCTGAGCCCTGCACCCTGTGCAATATGTACTCCTGAGCCCTGCACCCTGTGTTCTATGTACTCCTGAGCCCTGCACCCTGTGTTCTATGTACTGCTGAGCCCTGCACCCTGTGTTCTATGTACTCCTGAGCCCTGCACCCTGTGTTCTATGTACCACTGAGCCCTGCACTTGAGATGCGGGTGTATCAATTACACCAGAATTGACATCTATGTCCTGCTTTATCCCAGCACTGCCCAGTCGTGCAGCACGTGAGTCAGGAGTCACATTATGCTTCCTATACCCTCTATGTACAACATTTCCTTGATGTGACTGTAATACATTGAGATGTCATTTCCCATATAGAAGATATTACACAACGCCAGTGCGCTCTGCGGTCTTCCTCACACCTGAGAGCACCATGTGACACGGAGTGGGGGGGATGAATCCCATTCTCCCAAAACAAAAGGAGGACTTGTGGTTACACGTCTCCCCCTCCGCACCTGGCCTGAGATGAAGAAAACTTGTTATTCCTCCAGGCCCGGAGCTGGCTCGGCTCCACTGGAGCGCGGGCCATGGATCAGTGACAGACCCACCTAGGAGAAGCCGGATTACCTGCCCTGCTGGGGAGCGCCATTGTGCGCACACAAACGTGCCCAGGAGGGAGCTTTGCTCTTAAATGTGCCATGACAGCTGTTACATCTCGGCTACAATCGCCGTGCGGATAATTGCCAGTAATGAGGTGAAAAAGGATGTGGCTGCTAATTGAGCGACAATAGCGAAGGCTTTACCTGGATAATTCCGCAGCTCGGTATTTGTGGCATGTCTAGGGGCGGGTTAACTGACGGTGACAACAGTGGACCGTGTCTGTGTAATGTGTGCTGAAATGGCCGCTTGTAGTCTCCATTGGAGGCCCCTGTGACAGGGTGACAACGCAGGAGCACAAGCAAGAGACAGGGACAGAGTGTTGTCACCTTATAACAGGAAGTGCATGATAAGGAGCCTCAGGGCAAGGTCACCGGAGATTATTCAAATGAAATGAGCTCACCTCATTTCCTGGCTGGAGGACATCTAGCATCATCTAGCGCTGTCCTCCCCGAGCCTGGCTGGTCCTGGCCCCGCCCCTTTCCTTCATTGGATTTCAGTTCTGTCAATCATGGATGTTCCGCATCACATGTGGGCGTTACCTAGGTTGGTCTGCATGCAAATACATCCTGCCTAGGAATGCCCGCTCCTCTAGATTGACACCCACCCATCAAGGCATTTTGATATTTGCATAACTCCTCCCAAGAGCCGGCCCACTGCTTTCATATGCTGTCTTGAGAGAGTACTGAAGCAGGGTGCTGGGATGTTTTCAGGAAGCTATGTATAGCACCCTGTCAGCCCCTCCCACCAGCCAATGACCTGCATTTCATAGAGATGCACGGGGACCCAGCGATGACATCATCAGACATCATTAGATATAAAATAAGGAATGTAATGAAAATTAAAAGATTTCATTTAATAATGTCATTATCATGCTGATGAGGGGGGAGGGGAGGGACCAGGGAAGAGAAATATAAGCAGATCAAACTTCCGCCGTTTCATGAATCTCGCCGTTCCACGCACACTGAGGGGTTAATGTCTCCGGCTGTGAATCTAAAAGGCGATGTGAGGATGATTCAGTCCAATTTCCAGGACATCCAGATTGTGACTCATCGTCATCCGCAGACGGGAAAGATCTTAATCATGTGACTGATGGGGCGATGATGTCACAGAGTGCGGCACCCCACTCACCCGGGTCACATGGGTGCATTCCGAGGGAAAAAGAAGAGCCAAATGATAAAAAAAAAAAAAGTGGCAGAGGAGATCTCCAGAAGAGAGATGTCAGCGTACGCCGCTCGTGATGCCCATTCCAACAATGCAACTGCACAAAAGAAGTTAAATACGGCCCCGCCAGCGGGCATGTGCAACCAGGGCTTCAGGCGGCATCTCTTTGGCTCACGTGGGGGGCAACAGGCATAGCACATTGTGCCTGCCGCCCCCTTTCCGGCCAGAGCACCCCAGGTTAATAAGAGCCTGGTGGGGAGATGAAAAAGCGCCATACAGATCTCCATGCCCAGCTCTTAGCAACCTGGGATGCTCTGGCTGGCATCCTGCTCTGCTGCTGGCAACCAGTGACGTTACTGGTTGATGATTCTGGGGCCACACTCCCTCCCGCCTCCAGCCCCCCTACACCTCCTCCTTATAGCATGCACCACCTCTCTTTAGACGGCGAAGAGGCTAGGGACACCCCTGAGAGCAATGCAGTGCCATGTGTTGTGGTGCAGTGAAAATAAGTCATGCATGTATTATGTCTTTGCACCAACGGACAGTATTGCCATGCCACACGTTTTGCTGCCACACCCGCCTGCCGGGAGGTTGGGTAGCATGCAAATGAATGTCAACGCAACATACCATTCACCCTGTGGGGTGAATCGGCCCTTGGGGTTCGCACATGCAGGAAGCGATTGCATTTTGAGGACCGTCGAGCAGCCCCCCAAAATCTGTGTCTGTAGGACGCCCTCAGCCCAGTGCGCAATGGTCAGCTGTGACTTGGCTTTGCTTTGGCCTGAATGTTCCGTACCCCCTTCCATAGAGGCAGGGCCGGATTTATCACCCCTGCTTCCCCTCCACTCCCTGCTGCCCCTCTACTCCCTGCTGCCCCTCTACTCCCTGCTGCCCCAAGGCCGGGCTATGTTTGGCCTTTTGGGAAATCCGGCCCTGCATTGGTATCGGTGGGGTGCATGAGAAGGAACGGGCCGTGGCCGGAGATATAACACCTTCTCCTATGACCTCATCCTCTGTATCCAGCTGCCTGGAGGGGTCCCGAGAGCGTTGACTTCTTTCCAGATTTTCTCCTTATGTACTTGTGGCCTAGGCCGTTATCTCGCTAGTGAAATCTCCATCTTAACGAGCCGCTGTCTTCTGGAACGACGCGGCATCAGAGTTAGAGACGGGCTGGCTGGCGCAGATGTCACGCGGAGTCGTCATATGACCGCGGTTCCCGCACGAGATAAAGCCCGGCGCTTTGTTGTTTGCGCGATGCGTGGTATTTTTTTTACTGGCCAATAAAACGAGGTGTTTGAAAAGCATAATGAGTCCAAGGAAATATTTCTCACATGTGTCCGCTGTTTAACCCTGCGGTATCTGCACGCCGCGCGGCAATGTAAAGGTGGATCGCATGCGCTGAGAACAAATGTATCTTCTCTGGAATTACTAGATACCTACAACTGGATACTTTGTATTTGTCTCATTGTCAGTTAGGCCTCATTCACACTGCCGCGCATGTACGTGCGTATTGTACCATATGCAGCATATGCAAATAAATGACTTCATACACATAGCCGCGTAAGGAGCCGTATATTTGTGTAGCGTAAAAATGCGCAAAAACAGAATGGAACCGAGATGCGTCCGGGCAGCGTATTTCTGCGTATTTTACGCGCATACACGCGCGTACAGTTCATTAAAATGTTTTATTATGAATGATGCATTCTGGGATTGCATATAGTGCACGCACATACCCGCGTATATATGCGTATACCTACGCTCATATACGCGCGTCCAGGGGCGTAACTAGAAATCACAGGACATGCCCGGGCCCCATAGCGGCCGCCTGGGTCGCTATGGCGATTGTTACGCCACTGCGCGCGTCGCATATACGCAATATACAATTTTGCTCTTTGCGTTGTGTGTGAATGAGGCCTTATCGTTCATACTCCAGCCTTTCAGCAAATACATTGAAAACGTTTCTGGATCGCGTAGAAGAATCGTACTCCATGTTTTCTCCTCTCTAACGATAAATTGTAACCTTTCATTCTCTGTCACCAATAAGAAGAATCCACTGTGGCAGTGCATGGCGATGCCACGGTGTAGTATGGCAACTTTAGCACCCAGGACTCTCAGCCAGAGGGACTGAGAGGGTCCAGAATGTGAACCATTTTATAAGGAAGAGCCCGGCTTTCCAGATTTTTCCTAATTGTAGCTGAGATCTGGAGCTCTGGAGATTGCCTAAGCTGCCCCTACACCTTACAACTAGACATGTGCACCAGCAAAAAATTCGTTTAGTTTCGTTTCGTTTTGAAACAAAACAAAAAAAATTTGTTTACTTTAGTTTAGTTTTTCGGGTCCGAAATTAAATTAGTTTCGGACGAAATTCGTTAGCGGTGGTCCTGCCGAAATTCGTTTATGGACGAAATTCTTTATTGGACGAATTTCGTTGCAGCAAAATGACATTACAAAAAAAAGGAAAGAGAAGGGCGCCCACCCTAGTGTAGAGGGTTTTTAATGATTCTGAGTACAAATACAGAATAAAAACATACTCACAAAAGTGGATCAATAAAAGCATAAAGATGAGCCTATGCAACTGTAGACTCCTGTGATTTAGCGCTTTGGACTTGTTTTCACAAAATGACATTACAGTCTGCAGAAGATGGAAAAAAAAAAAAAAGCCTGAAGTTCCCCCCAATTCATACCAGACCCTTTAGGTCCCGCCTTCCCCACACTACATTTAGTCCCGCCTTCCCCACACTACATTTAGTCCCGCCTTCCCAAAGCAGGACTAAATGTAGACAGCAGCTTACCGCCCGGCGCCCGGAACTGCATGTTCCGGCCGTTGGGGGACTCCACACCGCTGCCGCCCCTCTGCTCCCTGCCACCCCGAGGCCTGGCCTTGTGGGGAATCCGGCCCTGGGTGTCTTGGTTAGCTTGAGGGCATTACAGTTTTGCATTTTTTTTTCCAGAGCGACGCTGCGCTTTGTAATGTCATCGTTACAAAGTTATCCCTCATCCCAGGAAATCGTCTTTCCTAGAAGTGGTCCATCCAGACCTCTCATCCTTCACCATTGAGAAGACCCGGTCTGAGATATTTATGGCTTTTCCTTATGAATTAAACCCTTCACACGGCGACGACTCTCTCCCATCCACTGTCATCGGCTTCTCTGCATGGCGGAGTTTGGAGTAGCTGTCCGCTCCTAAACCTTTTTTTATAGGGGAAACAATAAGCGGACGGAGCGAGAAGAAGCCGCTTGTCAGGCCTTAAGTACTACAAGAATCTCCCGGAGCTTCGGCCCTTGTGTGATGGAGCCGGCAGAAGGCCTGAATTGCTATCAGGATCGGCAGGGCTTAGCGGGGACACACACGAAGACGCCATGAATAATATAACAATGGTCTCCTCCGCAGAACAAAGCCTCCTGTAAGCACAACGGTTCGAGCACTTGCTTTGCAAGTGAAAACGTGGCGAGGGGCTGATAATGGGGTTTGAGCCGCTCATGCCGAACGCGGCGAAATGGTCGCTGAGCAGAGCTAATGCGGATAAAGCACCTGGGATACAAAGCACGCTCGAGCGTCAGGTGGACCCAAGGGAAAGAGGGGGGGATCACATAGGGAGGGGTAAATTTAACTTTTTTTCATTAAAATTTTGCAGGACAAAATTTCACCACTTTGTGGTTTTTTGGAGTTTTCTCCATAGTTTGCAGGTTTTTATTTTCTGAGATCTGCTTCAGCGCAAAAAGTCCAGTTACTATTCATCAAGTTAAAGTATTAGCAAAATTGAGTACAAATTTTACTTAATTGGGAATTAAAAGCTAAAGGTAAGGAAGAAAATATATAGCAAATACAATTTCATAGACCGAGGTCCATATCCACAGGGAGAGAGACAGCCCAGGAGATACAGGAGCATACCTGAGGCTGCGTGGAGTCACAGGATGCTCTGGGCTCACTGGAGAGACAGGAGTGCACAGGGGTCACAGAGTCACTGGAGACACAGGAGCGTAGGGGTCACTGGAGTGCACAGGGGTCACAGAGTCACTGGGGACACAGAAGCTTAGGGGTCACGGGAGACACTGGTGTCACAGGAGTACTGGGGTCACTGGAGACACAGGAGCGTAGGGGTCACTGGAGTGCACAGGGATCACAGAGTCACTGGAGACACAGGAGCGTAGGGGTCACTGGAGTGCACAGGGGTCACAGAGTCACTGGAGACACAGGAGCTTAGGGGTCACTGGAGTGCACAGGGGTCACAGAGTCAATGGAGACACAGAAGCTTAGGGGTCACTGGAGACTGGTGTCACAGGAGTACTGGGGTCACTGGAGAGACAGGAGTGCACAGGGGTCACAGAGTCACTGGAGACACAGGAGCTTAGGGGTCACTGGAGTGCACAGGGGTCACAGAGTCAATGGAGACACAGAAGCTTAGGGGTCACGGGAGACACTGGGGTCACAGGAGTACTGGGGTCACTGCAGATACAGGAGTTACAGAGTCTTTGTCGACACTGGGGTCTGGGGAGCATAAGGGTTACTGGTAACACTGGGGCTCCCGAGTACACAGGGGTCACAGAAAAGCTGGGGTCACTGGAGACACAGGATTGCACAAGGGTTACACTTTCCCTGGAGACATTGGGTCCTCGGAGCGCACAAAATTCACAGGAGTACTGGGGTCATTGAAGACACTGGGGCTGCCGGAATGCATAGGGGACACAGTCAGAGAGACCTTACCTTTTTAGGTGTCCCTGTGTAGCTGGAGCCTTTGTAAGCTTCTCTCTCTATTTCCAAGTGACCGGAAACTCTGTCTTTCCCCATAGAAAGGAGTGCACAGAGTCACTTGAGATAAAGGAGCACAGGGGACACTGGTGACACTGGGGGCACAGGTAACAGGGGTTACAGGAATGCTGGGGTCACTGGAGACACTGGGGTTACCCCCAGGGGAACTTGCACTCTAGTCGCACCGATACCACCCCCCAACCCACCCACCCCGGAATTTCGTATTTTGTTTGGTTGACCTATCAGAGGTTTTCTCTTCTGCTCTTATGCAACCCTCAGCAGCAGAAGAGAAAACCTCTGATTGGTCAACCAAACGAAATACGAAATTCCGAAAACGGATTTCGGGTTCCGAATTTCATATTTCGGATTAAAAAAAAAAACTACCATCAACTCCAATATTAACAAAGGTATTTTTGCTTTTTAACTTCATCATGACGAATGTACGTAACGGAACGAAAATACGTTAACGGAATTTCGTATTTCGGATATAATTCGGAAACTGCAATTCGGATTTCGGATGCTTCCGAATTTCAGGAAATTCATACGAATTTCGATTCGTAACGCAACGAATCGCACATGTCTAGTCCCAGGAGACACACCCAGGAGGAGCATGTTACTCAATCCCCTTTCTCCTAATTTACAGTGCTGGTGCTTGGTGATTGGCTTAACACTGTCACATGAAGGGGCAGGTGATCTGGAGATTTTTGCAGTGTTGAAGGAGAGAAAGGTGACTCTGAGCAGCTCGCGGGGCCACCATAGAGAGAACATGTTTCTTTACCCTGCACAGGTCGGCTTAAAACATTTGTCATTTTTCAATGTCAGGTAATTGGTTTCCATCTAAGTTTTAATTACATTTCAAATTAACAAACAGTAATAAAACATATGATTACAGGAAGTAGATATACCTACCTACCGCCATCAATTAACACAATCAAATAAAATCCAATAGGAAAACGAGGAGCTGACCCGAATAACTTTAAAGTCTGTCAAAATATACACATAAAGAGAAACTAAACATGGGGGGAGGGGGGATAGAATGAGGGAGAAACATAATTTACTTATATACACTGAGTGGCCGGATTATTATATACACCGAGTGGCCGGATTATTATATACACTGAGTGGCCGGATTATTATATACACTGAGTGGCCAGATTATTATGACCACCTGACGTTTGTAGGC
>NW_017308386.1:0-774 GCF_000935625.1 Nanorana parkeri | reverse complement strand
GTGTATATAATAATCCGGCCACTCAGTGTATATAATAATCCGGCCACTCAGTGTATATAATAATCCGGCCACTCGGTGTATATAATAATCCGGCCACTCAGTGTATATAATAATCCGGCCACTCGGTGTATATAATAATCCGGCCACTCGGTGTATATAATAATCCGGCCACTCGGTGTATATAATAATCCGGCCACTCAGTGTATATAATAATCTGGCCACTCAGTGTATATAATAATCCCGCCACTCAGTGTATATAATAATCCGGCCACTCAGTGTATATAATAATCCGGCCACTCGGTGTATATAATAATCCGGCCACTCGGTGTATATAATAATCCCGCCACTCGGTGTATATAACAATCCGGCCACTCGGTGTATATCGATGTAATTACGCATATCATGCATGCAGCCACACTTGTGGTGAAAATCCGTCACATCGCCGTGAACTAATTCACTATGTACAGCAGTTCACATCACATTATATGCTTCTTGTAAAAGCAAAGATAGATATCAAGTCCCTGAGGTCCTGGGAATCCCTAAATCTCAGCCAAGGAACCCAAATCTTCCCAAATCTATCCCAACTATCATATTCCGCAGCCAGTAAACGTTCAATGACTACACCAACAGAAGAAGTAAAGCACAAGCTGTATGAAAACACAAAATTATCAGCTCAATGTTTGATGCTGTTGGAGGAAAAGAAAAAGGGAATAAGCAGAAAAGGTAAATAGATTCTCAGATCACCCCAATTCCTGCACCTTCACCCCTCAGATC
>NW_017308385.1:191618-208609 GCF_000935625.1 Nanorana parkeri | reverse complement strand
ATAAGACACTCAGGAGCCGGGTTACTGTAATATGATGTTTCGGGGGTAATATTGATTTGACGTGATGTTTCGGGGGTAATAAGACACATACAAGGTACACACGTGTTTCTGGTCGGCAGGCAATAGATAGATCTGTAATATTGAATGAAGTTCCGCTAATACGGTTTCGCTTGTCAGAAAGAAAACCTCTGATGTTATCTGCCTCCTGCCAGTTCCCCGGGAGGACTAGAACAGGAAGCTGAGGGTGATAACCGCAATGAGTTTGTATAAAGACTCTGCAGCATTGAACATCCCCCGTCCTCCCCCCGTCCTCCCCTCACCCCCTATGATATGAAATGGAGATTCTACATCAATATAACAATTCTCCGTCGCCGTCGGTAACATGGTCAGCCATGCATTGGGTTGTCACGGGTGACTTCCTGTGACCATTGGACGTCCTTCGTTGTGGATGAACCTTCATTTGGTGACTCCATCTTTCGGTATTACAAGGGCTGATGGGTAGAAGTATGAACGTTGAATGGGACGCCCCCCAACGCTGGAGACCACGAGAGCGCCAAGATGTCGGCGTGAGTCAGTTTTACCATCAACCACATAAATCTGAAACATCCGTTCCTGGTGAGTGAATCGGCACGGGCAGAGCGCAGATGTAAAAGTGAATGCCGCTCTGTATACACTGGTGCAATCTATATTGTGCTGGCTACCTCATGGTGCCACGTGCTACAGCCATGTGCCAAGTCATGCTGACTTTACTGCTATGCTGTGAGTAGCCTGTGATTGGACAATCAAGATGAAGTCATTATCCCGCAGTGTGTTACAGTGTATCGCTAGCCATGCAAGGGTAGACAACCTTGGCCCTCCAGCTGTAGTGAAGCTACAAATCCCATCATGCTTCTGCCTTTGGAAGTCATGCCTGCAGCTGTGAGACTCATGGGAGTTGTAGTTCCACCACAGCTGGAGGGCTGGTGTTTGCCTGCCCCTGGTCTATATTGAATGTCTGTGATGAGTTCTATACCACTCCTAATAACCATATACATCATCTTATTGAACATGCCCATTCTTTCCTTATCGCACTGACAACATTCCACTCAGTCCTGTGAATATGCACTTCCTGGTGTCACCACTCTCACAGAGCTTGTTGTCTGAACTACAACTCAACATCTGAACAGCATAACATTGGAAGCAATGCATGATGGGATGTGAAGTCTTAAAGGAGAACTATGAGGCGAGTGAAAATCACTCCTCATAGTTGTAGCCGACCTGTGACAATGAAACCCTCACACATCAGCTCAGTAGATCAGGAAGTCAGCGAACATATACCGTCCCTCGCTCACTTCTCGGTCATGTCCCTGCAGAGAGCCATGACTGTCACGGCTCCCTGCAGGGATTCCCCGCTCTGATCCTCCAGCGCTGACTGGAGAAAGGGACGGGGAGGGTACAGCTGGCTCTGCCTCTAGATAGGCAGAGCCAGCTGTCACTCACGCAGCTGGGTGGATCCAGACAGTATTGTCGGGATCCGTCCCGGCTGCGGCGTCTCAGTATAACGCAAGCTGTAGCTCACGGTATACTGAGCTTAGGGTGAGGGGAGGGCGCTAGTTTGCGTCCTCCCGTGACCCTTAGGAGAACTATGGGGGAAAAGCCGTGACCCTTAGGAGAACTATGGGGAAAAGCCGTGACCCTTAGGAGAACTATGGGGGAAAAGCCGTGACCCCATAGTTCTCCTTTAAGAAGTTGAGATTGCAGTACATCAAGCATCAGGGAGAGAGTCAAGCTTTATGGCCCTGTCATTCTTCTAATGCTCCCCATCACAGGCTGGGGGAGGAGGGACAAGACCTGTGAACGTTATATAACTGCAGCAGGTTAAAAAAAAAACAGGTCTCCTGTCCTGCAAGGCTGTGCTGTGTGGCAGAGCAGTGTAAACCTGAGGAATGGATGGGCAGATCCTTTTGCAGCTATTGCCCTCCCCTCCCCCCATGTGTGTATCACATCCTAAAGAGAGAATATTTCTAGTACACATCCTCGAAATGTATATTTTTGTCTCCGTTCTGTGACTCAGCCCACCAAGGATAACCGGTGCGGCTCTCGTACAAGGGCGCAGATGTCCTAGATAGAAGAAGACGCGGACAAGAACGAGGTTCATTGGGGTTAGCGGCACAGAAGTGCGGAGCATTGCCAGGCACCGCAGCTCTCCTGATCACATGCGTCATCCTCTTCTATTGTCCCCGTAAGTGGTCGAGTTAATGAGAAGATTGCGCTGACACAGCCTTGTGCCAAGTCATGCTGACTTTACTGCTATGCCCTGAGTAGCCTGTGATTGGATAGCCAAGATGCAGTCATTGGCCCTCGTGTGTTACAGTGTATCACTAGCCAAGAAGGCAACCTCAGGCCCTCCAGCTGTGGTGAAAATACAAATCCCATCATGCCTCTGAGATTTATGGCTGAGACTGTCAGAGGCTCAGACCCCATTCACACTGAGCGACATGGATATTGCGCGTGTTTTCCGCGCTGAGCGGCTAGAGCTACATTGCACGATATTGAGCGACATTGCACATTTTATCGTGCTACGTAGCGCGTTTTTTGGGCGGGACCTCGCCGCTGCTACATTGGGCCGTAACCAATCAACAGCGATCTTGATGTGACGTCATTGTTTCCTTCCATTTTGCAGTACAAAAGTGACCCTTCTGTAGCGCGATATCGCGCAACAAAGTCGTGCAATATCGCTGGAAATGCGCGATTTTGCGCAACAACGTAGAGTCTATTGGAGTCGAATCGCGCGTCATCCGGGGAAAAAAGGGTCACGTACGAGCGATAAGCTTGAGGCCCCGTTTACACTGCGCGGTTTATCGCGCGGTTTCCGCCGCGAAATCGCGCATATTTCCGTGCGATATCGCTATATGTAGCTTGTCCAATGCATTTCAATGGAGCTGTTCACATCTCAATGTCGCCTGTAGCTCGTCGCTCGTACGCGACCCTTTTTCCGCGGATGTCGCGCGATTCGGCTCCAATAGACTCTATGGTTTTGCGCATTACCGGCGATATTGCACGACTTTGTTGCGCGATATCGCGCTACAGAAGGGTCACTTTTACACTGCAAAATGGAAGGGTCACTTTTACACTGCACATGTCTAAGCCCGCCTTTAAGGTCCTTGTTTCAGACACTTCCTGCTTTGGGGTGACAACTGTCTCCTAATTGCGCTCCTGCGTTGTCACCCTGTCACAAGCGCCCCGATGGAGCACACCTGTGGCTGTGCTGACGCACATTGCGCATCCATGGACCGGGGTTGTCATTATCAGCGAGTCGGTCCCGATGATGCTGCCGATGATGGGAGGGCAGTGCATGTAGACAGGAAGTGGCTGAAAGAGCCTGGAGGAGATCATCAGCACTGAGAGTGGAAAAAATGAATAATAGGTAAAGAATTTTAGGGAAAAGGCTTTGCTTTTGTTTATGGTACAGGGTGCTTTAGCAGAAAAGAAACGCCATGCACTTAGTCCTGACATCTACTTTCTAGGACTGCTGTGCTTCATGGGGGTGGGGCAGGCAGGGTTGGATCCCGTGTTGGGTTTTCCCTGAATTCCGGTCATCAGAGGCTTAAAGTTCAGCTGAACAATGGATGTGTCTGTGTCATCAGCCTGTGTGCGCGCTCCCTATATATATATCCCAGTACAGAGTCCAACAGAAGACGCATCACACACTATTTCTGTGTCCTGCAGCTTCTATGGCAACTTGAGACCTCCAGCTGTGAGACTACAAATCCCATGGTCCCCCTGTCTCTGGGAGTCATGCCTGTGACTGTCAGAGTCTTGCAATGCCTCATGGGGCTTGTAGTTCCACAACAGCCGGAGGGCTGGACTTGCCCACCCCTGGTCTAGTGGGTTCATATAAAGAACTGAGGAAAACAAGAAACGAATGGCATGAGGTCATTCCAGTCAGCCGGGAATAAACATTCCTCAGCTTCCTCATTCAATTCACTTCCAGTCAATCACATTTTACAGCCGTCACAATAACAACGCTGAACAGTAAACAGTCATTATGGGCTGGGCCGTGTTTGTGGATCCTGGTCGGGTCTTAAAGGGATTTTCCACCATTCAGTACTGTGCATTATGTAGGTAGAGGTGAGCTTTAAAGGAGAACTCCGGGTGTATTAAAAATGAGCCCTTGCCAGGGGGCTTGCTGTGGGGTCAAGTGCTCTTTTAGGTCTAAAATAAGTCTAAGGACCCATGATGTCATCACGTCCATTCACTTGTACTGGACACGAGGGCTCCATCGCTCTAAGGACCCGTGATGTCATCACGTCCATTCACTTGCACTGGATAGGAGAGCTCCATCGCTCTAAGGACCCGTGATGTCATCACGTCCATTCACTTGCACTGGATAGGAGAGCTCCATCGCTCTAAGGACCCGTGATGTCATCACGTCCATTCACTTGCACTGGATAGGAGAGCTCCATCGCTCTAAGGACCCGTGATGTCATCACGTCCATTCACTTGCACTGGATAGGAGAGCTCCATCGCTCTAAGGACCCGTGATGTCATCACGTCCATTCACTTGCACTGGATAGGAGAGCTCCATCGCTCTAAGGACCCGTGATGTCATCACGTCCATTCACTTGCACTGGATAGGAGAGCTCCATCGCTCTAAGGACCCGTGATGTCATCACGTCCATTCACTTGCACTGGATAGGAGAGCTCCATCGCTCTAAGGACCCGTGATGTCATCACGTCCATTCACTTGCACTGGATAGGAGAGCTCCATCGCTCTAAGGACCCGTGATGTCATCACGTCCATTCACTTGCACTGGATAGGAGAGCTCCATCGCTCTAAGGACCCGTGATGTCATCACGTCCATTCACTTGCACTGGATAGGAGAGCTCCATCGCTCTAAGGACCCGTGATGTCATCACGTCCATTCACTTGCACTGGATAGGAGAGCTCCATCGCTCTAAGGACCCGTGATGTCATCACGTCCATTCACTTGCACTGGATAGGAGAGCTCCATCGCTCTAAGGACCCGTGATGTCATCACGTCCATTCACTTGCACTGGATAGGAGAGCTCCATCGCTCTAAGGACCCGTGATGTCATCACGTCCATTCACTTGCACTGGATAGGAGAGCTCCATCGCTCTAAGGACCCGTGATGTCATCACGTCCATTCACTTGCACTGGATAGGAGAGCTCCATCGCTCTAAGGACCCGTGATGTCATCACGTCCATTCACTTGCACTGGATAGGAGAGCTCCATCGCTCTAAGGACCCGTGATGTCATCACGTCCATTCACTTGCACTGGATAGGAGAGCTCCATCGCTCTAAGGACCCGTGATGTCATCACATCCATTCACTTGTACTGGACACGAGGGCTCCATCGCTCTAAGGACCCGTGATGTCATCACGTCCAATCACTTGCACTGGTCAGGAGAGCTCCATCGCTCTAAGGACCCGTGATGTCATCACGTCCATTCACTTGTACTGGACACGAGGGCTCCATCGCTCTAAGGACCCGTGATGTCATCACGTCCATTCACTTGCACTGGACAGGAGAGCTCCATCGCTCTAAGGACCTGTGATGTCATCACGTCTATTCACTTACACTGGACAGGAGGACTTTCCACAGCCGGAGCGGAAGGGTTGCCACCATGGGACCGAGGATCGGGTGAGTATATCGGCGATCAGAACATTGTGGGTGCAATGCTCTGCCTCCTGCAGACTTCTCCTCCAGCCTAAGGCAGGAAGCGGTGTGGGAGGAGCAATCGCCGGCGCTCCTTCTACAAGTCCCATCTGCCGCGGTGGCAAACAATGGATGATGTGGCTCTGTGGGCGGAGCCATGCTAAAAAGGAAGATGCACCCCTCAATTTAGGTTAAAGGGGGGTGGTTCGGGATTTTCAGATGAACTATAGTATAAAACGTGGACTTAGCCTTTAACTCTAATAGAGAATTGCCGCCACCTTCCTGGCTGTGCTGTCTGGCAGGGGTGTGTGGATCACAAAAGCGGCTGAACAGAATTAGACTCATCCACCTAACCAACCGCTCAGTGTCTGCAACCCCCCTCTGTCAATCCCTACACTGGCTTCCTATAGCCCAAAGGATAAAGTTCAAAATATTAACAACCGCGTACAAAGCCATCCACAACTCTGGCCCCGGCTATATCTCCAACCTGGTCCCAAAGTATCACCCTAACCGTCCCCTCAGCTCTTCAAAAGACCTCCTGCTTTCCAGCTCCGTCATCAACTCCTCCCATGCTCGCCTCCAGGACTTCACTAGAGTGTCTCCCATTCTATGGAACTCTCTACCCCAACCTATCCATCTGTCTCCCACTCTGACTGCCTTTAGGCGATCCCTAAAGACTCATCTCTTCAGGGAAGCCTATCCCACCTCAACCTAACCGCTCAACCATCACGTTCTCAAACAATCACCCCTACACAGCTCCCTCCTCATGTATCAATTGCCCCTCCCTTTTAGATTGTAAGCCCTCAGGGGCAGGGCCCCCCTTACCATCTTGTCTTAAATTGTATTGTGACTGTAATGTCTTCCTTATATTGTAAAGCGCTGTGCAAACTATTGGCGCTATATAAATCCTGTATAATAATAATAATTAGGAATCCATTGGGCAAGTAGGACATTGCAAAGAGGAGTAGTCTGTGTTTGATTGGAGCTCAGCACAATAATAATTTATAGAGGTTGGAAAGCATTTCGGTCTCTGGGGATGTGAAACTGCCACCAGAATTCAGGATAAGTGTTTATGTTGGTGTCACGCGTTTCTCTGGAGCTGTGTCATGTTCTCCGCAACTCATATTTCCCTAAATCCTCCGCAAGGTCAAAGGTTTCAGATTTCTCTTCCTTCTTAAGAGGAAACTAAATAAAATGTAACAAGTTGGGTACAATGAAGAAACGTTTATTTATCAGTGAATGACGATAAGGATTTATTACTGTAAGGTTTGATGATGTGATTTGTACATTTGTAGTGTCTTGCTGCTCCATATTTTCGGCATGTATTCGGTGCAAACTGTTGTAAATGCGCCATCTAGTGGTCATCCATATGTAATGCAGGGCGAGTGACATCTCTGCTCTGTGACTTTTTGCTCGGTTGTGTTCATGCTGCACGTAAAGTTTTGGCAAATGTAGGAGGTGATCCGGAGCTATGAACCCGGGGTGGGGGGGTGAGGGTGGGGGTGGGGGTGGAAATCTTACATTCATAGTTACTGCCCATCTCCTCTCTGTACCATGGTCCATGTCACCATCTGGAAGTCTTCATGAAGGGGGTCATTTTGGCCCATGAAACACATTAGCTTCCTCATTTCATCAAGATAGGACAACCCTAGAGTCAACAAGACCCGACAACGCCAGGGTCAACAAGGCAGGTGTCAGCAAGGCAGGACAACGCGAGGGTCAGCAAGGCAGGACAACGCGAGGGTCAGCAAGGCAGGACAACGCGAGGGTCAGCAAGGCAGGACAACGCCAGGGTCAACAAGGCAGGACAACGCCAGGGTCAACAAGGCAGGACAACGCCAGGGTCAACAAGACAGGACAACGCGAGGGTCAGCAAGGCAGGACAACGCCAGGGTCAGCAAGGCAGGACAACGCCAGGGTCAACAAGGCAGGACAATGCCAGGGTCAACAAGGCAGGACAACAATTCCAACAGGACACCACTAGGGTCCATCGCTACCTATCCATTGTCCCGAGTAACAATATAGCCCTGACAGAGGTTGATTCCCATTCACAATCTGTCCAAAACATTTTCGGCTGGAGACACATTTTAAGGAATCGGCGCACTTTAACACACTGACAGTTACAGGCATGACTCCCAGAGTCAGAGGCATGATGGGATTTGTAGTGAAAGCACAGCTGGTGGACCGGTGTTGCCCGCCCCTGCTCTAAGCTGTGTGTATTTTTGGCTCTGCTGTAAGTGCCGCATCTTATTGCTCTTTGAAGTGCGTTAAATAAAGCTAATGATGGCGTCTGATGAAAGAATGAAATGTGATTATTCCCGCCTCTCATCCACAATTATAGGATTTTCCGGAGTATTTAGAGGAATCCTCCACCCTAAAGCACACTTCAAGAGTATCAAACAGATGAGACGCTCCAAAGAGAGGTCACAAGTACCACTGCGCTTCGGGTATGTACATGGAATCAACCGGGGATCGCACAAAATCCCCCCCATAGCCTATGACGTGACTTGTTCTCACCTACTCTCTGGCTGCAGGCGTCAGCTGATAGTGGAGGCTGTACACAGACTTTAGGGGAGCGCAGTTTATGATCTGGGATATCTGCTGCACCGTGAGGTGAAAAGTGCCCAACATGTCTCTGGATTACATCTTCTAGGCCCCGTTCACTCTTACTATGCATGTCAATGTACGCAAAGTCGAAACGCGTGAAAAAAATGGTGCCATGTCATTACCATGCCATTCATTGCTCTTGGCACCTCAAGACGCGTGTTGTCACATTCACATACTTCCCAATCCAAGATGTCACCAGCACACCATGATTAGATACAGGACACTTTATTGTTACCAACAGGAAGCGACATTACAGGACCACTAGCGATCTCTTCCTGAGGCAGCAGTGACAGTCGACCAACAGGAAGTGACATTTCGAAGCCACTAGGCCTATCTTCCTCAGGCAGCAGTGACAGTCAACCAACAGGAAGTGATGTGTGAAGGCCACTAGGGACCTCTTCCTTAGGCAGCAGTGACAGTCAACCAACAGGAAGTGACCTTTCGAAGCCACTAGGCCTATCTTCCTCAGGCAGCAGTGACAGTCAACCAACAGGAAGTGATGTGTGAAGGCCACTAGGGACCTCTTCCTTAGGCAGCAGTGACAGTCAACCAACAGGAAGTGACATTTCGAAGCCACTAGGCCTATCTTCCTCAGGCAGCAGTGACAGTCAACCAACAGGAAGTGACATGTTGTGGGCACTAGGGATTTCTTCCTCAGACAGCAGTGACAGTCAACCAACAGGAAGTGATATTTTAAGGCCACTAGAACTATCTTCCTCAGGCAGCAGTGACAGTCAACCAACCGGAGGTGATGTTAAATGGCCACTAGGGATCTCTTCCCCAGGCAGCAGTGATAGTCAACCAACAGGAAGTCATGTTTCAAGGCCACTAAGCATATCTTCCTCAGGCAGCAGTGACTGTCCCTAGTTGCCTTGAAACATCACTTCCCGTTGGTTGACTGTCACTGCTGCCTGAGGAGGAGATCCCTAGGTCCCAGAGATTTCTTCTCACATCTATCCATGTGACGGTTGTCAGAACAGGAAGAGAGGGGGGAACGTCCCCACTTACTACCTATTTGAAAGGTATCAGACAAAACAGGAAGTGCAAGAAAGGTTTACCACTTCCTACGCAATCGGCAGGTGTCAGACAAAACAGGAAATAAGGGGAAATCCCCCCAATATCTTCCCACCTCCTACCTAATGGATGGCAAGGGTCAGACAAAACAGGAAGTGAGTAGATGTGTGACAGACACAACAGGAAGAGAAGAAAGATCTCCTCCTTGTTGGTATAGATGGCATCCACAACCATAACACTGTTGCTACTTCGAACTTAAAGTCTGACTCTGGCTACTCCTAGCTTAAACAATGTATTAGGAAAGCACTGCGCTCTCTAGGCGTGTCTGACACGTCAGTTTCCATCGCCACAAATACAAAGTTTTCCAATCAGGCATCGCCGAAGACAGCCCCTGTTCCCGTACTGCGAGAGCGAAGGCCCCTTTTCAGGAAGCGTTGCTAATAGCAACCGGTGAAAGCCGTTCGCTGATTGGACGATAAGCGGAAAAGGGCGTGTGCATGCGAGTGACGCGTGGTGGAAGACAGCCGTGGCTGATACGGTGGCCGAAAGAGGACAGAAGCGGTTTGAAATTGGCTTGGCGTGGCCTAGATTGATCCCTCGGTGTCATCGTAGTGTGAAGAGCCGGCGAGAGAGCGGAGATGAGCGGCAGGAGGAGAGAGGAGCAAAGTGACCCCCTGATGACATGGGTACATAATGGGGCTGGTCACTGGGGAACGGGGGTTGTGCGGTGTGGTAACTTGTACTAACTTTCCCCTTACCTGATACCCCAACTAGCTGCCAGTTACCACCACGGGGCTCTGTATTACCCTGAGGGGGGCAGGAGGACCGCTCCTTACTGTCCCTGCAGTGCCCTACCTGCACACTGACACTGCACCATATGCTACCCTGCACCATGTGTCAGTGAAGGAAGAAAAACCCCATTTGGAGCACAGACCAATATGCCAGTTACAGTGTTAACGCTGAACTCCGGTCACAGAATCTCTCAATCTATCTCTTCACAAAGGGTCAAAATACACTTCACGTGCACAAAGCGCCCCCTTGCAAACCCAGATATCACCTTGCAAATGTAGCAGCGATATCATTATCATCAGCCTGTAATGGAGCTGTGGGAGGGGCCCAGGCTCCACCCATTGCAAGCTGTAGAAAACTACAGGAGGGGGCCGAGACCAGACCAGTCACCCTGCCCATAGAGAGGGAGTAGCGGTGACCGGTCTTTATTACAGGATGCTCTTGCACAGAGGCAAACGTTCTCCCATGAAACATGGTTGTACATTTACATGACCTGTTTGGTGTGAGTGAACCCTTCATTTGCTGCATGTTGTCTTAGCATTTTTAGGTGTGATTGGTATATGCTGCTGGTAACAATGGAAATAATAATTATACTTTATAACCATTTTCCTCTTTTTTTTTCTTCTGTTGCAGATGCAGACTTTTCCAGTGTCTGGTCCCTGCAAATCCTATGAGGACCTGACAGGTGGAGTAGCTATTGCCCAGGTCCTGAATATCATGTGAGTAGGTTCTTGCAGTTTACGATTTAAGCATTAGTCAGTATGACCTCATCGCATCTGCTCCTTTTTATCATTACTGTCTTGAAGGGGATTTCCACTTTTGGCAGTTACACTTAAGAAAACCCCTCTGAATGTTTGTGTGTTCCCTTCCACACAGCATATGTACAAAAATGACATGGTGTGTGTGTGTGTGTGTGTGTGTGTGTGTATATTATATCTATATAGATAGATAGATAGATAATCTTGCCTATTGGATGTCCCTATACAGCAGGCCATTGGACAGACTGCAAGCTACTCTGTACAATTTCCATGTGACAGGAAAGTCTGACTGTCTCCATAGAAAGACCTAGAAAGAGCTAGGGTTGCCACCTGTCCTGGATACCCCCAGACAGTCCGGGTTTTGAGTCCTGTATGTGCTGTTTCCGTGTTTCAGGCCAGCTAAAACCCAGACACAGCACATACAGGACTCAAAACCCGGACTATCCAGGTGAATTTGGTGGCAGCCCTAGGCAGAGCGGCATGTTTCATCTATACAAAACACAGAGATGGCGGCCATTATGGATAAGTATCATTGTCCCTCTTTAAAACTCCAAGTCCAGGGTTACTGCCTTCTTATCTCTCCTCTATATCCCTATGTCTCATCAATACTGGAATAGGGACTCTACATCAATTTCCTCCATTGTTTCAGGGACTATGTGTCCTATAATTCCAGGTTGGAGGTTCCTGTCTGTGGGCGGAGCATCAGGAGCTGGGGGTGGGGACTTGTGTGAGACACTGCTGTGCTGCCTCTCGCATGGCGTGTCAGGCATTTGTGAACACAACCAAGAACTACATGGGCACCATGATTGTGTCATCTCTGAGCCAGCATCTCAGACCAGGAAGTAAATGGTGACCCTGGATGATGCCTGAACAAAGATGGCGCTGGCCTTCTGGAGAGAAAAGCAGATTAAGGCATTGTTAGGGGGAGTACTGTTATCCCCGTGACAGGTGTTACACTGACACATTATGAATACATATATCTGCTGCTAGGATGATTGTAACTGTGTTGAGCTGTGAACTGTCCGCTGCCCTTTTTTTGTGATTTCCCTTTCCTTTTTGTTCTGTCTGTAGAGATTCCAGCTGGTTCAATGAGACCTGGTTGATGCGGATAAAGCCGGACACTGGAGATAATTGGAGGATGAAGGTGAATAATGATAAAATAGCTAATTAATATGTGTGTGTGTGTGTGTGTGTGTGTGTGTATATATAATCAGAGGTGGACAAACTCCGGCCCTCCCGCTGTGCTACAACTACAAGTCCTGTGAGGAATTGCAAGACTTTTGACAGCCACAGGCATGACTCCCAGAGGCAGAGGGATTTGTAGTTTTATCACAGCTGGGCGGGGGCCAGAGTTTGCCTACCCCTGATATATTCACCTGAATCTAATGATTTGGAGGGGCGTCCCAATACTTTTGGCAATATAGTGTATATGTAAATGGAAGGGTTTGTACAACCATCTTCTCGTCTTCTCCCCTGGGCTCATTGTATGCTGATAGTTTCCCCATTCTAAAGAAAAAGTCCGACCTAAACACACTGGGTGACTGGACAGCCGTCTGGTAAACGAGCTTCAGTGGTAAAGGTGGGAAAGATCTGGGTGTACTTGTAGATTGTAGACCAGGGGTAGGCAACCTTGGCAATCCAACTATGCTGAATGAATTGTTCCACAGTGCATGCAACTACGGAGGCCATTGAGGGCTTGTATTAAAGCGAATTCACAGTATGGTAGGACTACTGGAATGTCTAAGTTTACTTTAATGTCGATATAACATCCTAACCATGTAAATATTGTCTTTTGGATTTCAGTCTTTAAATATTGAGCAGATCATAGAAATCCTCAGCAGCTTCTCTTATCTCCTCTTATCTTCTACCAGGTCAACAACTTAAAGAAAGTCCTACAGAGTGTTCTGGAGTATTACCAGGATGTGAGTACGTTTAATTTTTGATGCAGAATGTTTTGTACAATATTTATTTATTATAGAAATGTACATAGTGCCAACAATTTACACAGTGCACATTTACATCAGTTCTTGCCCTCAAGGAGCTTACAGTCTAAGGTCCCTATATCACATGTACACACACAGGGCTGATTTAGACAGGAGCCAATTGCCCTGACAGCATGTATTTGGAGGAAACCGTAATACGCAGAGGAAGCACAGGGAGAACATGCAAACTCATTGCAGGTGGTGTCCTAACCGGTATTTGAACTAGGGACCCCCAGTGCTGCAAAGCAGAAGTGCTAACCATTGTATTAGACCATTACTACCTTTAAAGATGAACTCCAGGTATTGTTCAAATTAACCCTTGCAGTGGGGCTACCCCCATACTGCAAGGGTTAGGTGCTCATTTTGGTTTAGGGATGAAAAACAAAGAAGATATACTCGCCTGATCCTCAGTCCCGCCTGGCTGATAGACTGATCCCCGCAGCCTCTAGAATTATTGCTATCACTCCATCTGTCATGTGTGGTGATACCTAACTTGTGGTGCAATAGTCAGTTTCACACGTAGGTGCGAACAACGCGCACATTTACCTTCTTATGTACGTGGGGCAGGGAACTTTAAACCTTTCTTTTTTCATTTTGTGTAACTTTCTTCAAGGCCGTACTGTCCCAGTAGTCTCTCCTAATATATGTTTTATCCCTCAGACAGACCTCATATCTTTCTTATGGGGATCTAAATTGGGGATCCTTCCTCCTGCTGGAGATCCCTCTAGTGATAACTAATTATGTATATAAGGCAATCAGGACCTTCCTCCTGCTGGGGATCCCTCTAGTGATAACTAATTATGTATATAAGGCAATCAGGACCTTCCTCCTGCTGGGGATCCCTCTAGTGATAACTAAAGATCTATATAGAGGAATCGGGACCTCCTTCATCCTGCTGGAGATCCCTCTAGTGATTATCTAAAGCTCTATATAGAGGAATCAGGACCTCCTTCCTCCTGCTGGGGATCCCTCTAGTGATATCTAAAGATCTATATAGAGGAATCAGGACCTTCCTCCTGCTGGGGATCCCTCTAGTGATATCTAAAGATCTATATAGAGGAATCAGGACCTCCTTCCTCCTGCTGGGGATACCTCTAGTTATACGCCCCAGAATGTTATTTGCCTTCCCCACTGCCAGGTCACACTTTGTGCTCTTTTTTTCACCCAATATTAATCCTTTCGTTGACAACAATCTGATGCTGAAAAGAAATAATTTTTACCCAACAGACCCTCCTCCGTGCGAGATGATCATCATGGTGTAGTAGCAAAGCTCTTATCTAGGGATGCACTGATACGGCTTCTGGCTTCACGTGCTAGGCATCCTGGCTTCCTGATCAATCAGGGAGCTGGACGGCACATCATGACCCGCAGCCTGGCTTTCTGATTGGTCAGGAAGCCAGGCTGCCTAGCAAGTGAAGCCTGTGTTCTTTCGTTAGAATACCAGCTTCCCAGGGGATCAGGAAGCCGGGCAACGGGTCATGATCTGCTGCCCAACTTCCTGACAATCGGGGTACACGCCAGTGGTATCGGTACTCCTGTATCGGCGAGTACCGAACAAAAAAAATATCGGTACTCGATACCGAAAAAACAGTTTCAGTGCATCCCTAGTCTCATCCATTTCAAGTGTGAACAGGCCAAAAAAGACAGGGACAGCACTCTATGATACAAAATCGCTGCTTATCAGCCCAATACTGTAAATCCTCTTTAGTTTCTCCCTTGCCTTCTTTCCTTCTGCACTGAGAGAATCTCTGTACTTGGTATAAGCTACAAGAACAGCCCTTCCTTCCAATTGCATTGTGTCAGCTATCACTTGGTGTGTTCCTTGTAGACATATAGGATGGTGAATTCCTAAGGGTTTTTTTTAGGTTTATCTTTCGTTTTCCTTTACAATGCCACAAACCAAACTTTCCCTCACTGGTGACATGTGTCCACTGCTTTACTATGCCACGATCCTGTTTCTTTATAGGCACTAGAGTCTTTGTGTTTGTGGGGTTCCTCTATCAGAATAGTTCTTTTTGTTTTTGTGCAAACTTTTCTTGTCATTTACCTCACCTGCACTTCCTTGTCACCTGCGGTACAGCCCGCGTCCCAGAAAAAGTCCCATGCCACAACTATGTGTTTACTGACACGTTATCAAAGGCAAGCCTTCAGTTCATCCCAGGTCACAGTGACTCGGCTGCTGTGACATTAAAGAAGAACTCCGGCACAATCTTTCATTTTTCTCTTACAGCCTTTATCAACTTGTATTGCTCTTTGTCTCATTGACACGTCACAAACTAAGGAACTCTCCTAAACGGGGACACAGCAGAAATAACTTGATACTTATTCATCTCTATGAGTCCATTAAAGAGATTCTCCTTACTTCCTGTCCCAGTTTCAGAGCAGGAAGTGAAGGGAACAATCCCCAACAGCACCCCAACAAATGAAGGCACACAAAATGTTGTCTGAAGTTTTGGTATCGGCATAAAAGCAAGGGGCATACAGAAATCATTTGTATTTTTCTGCCACCTTCCCCAGAGTATTTTTGGGTAGAGGGTGTGACAGAAGGTAGCACGTGCGGGTGAGATGTACAGCTGGTGTGTGTGATATGATAGGACGCAGTTTGTTAAGATGGTGGGGAGAGAGGACTATGATGGCATATACAATGTACAGTGAGGGTAAAGGAGGCCCAGCATAGCACAGGCCCAGCACTCAATGAACAGGAAGCTCTCCTGTTCATTCAAAATTTGGAGATAGTAAATATTTACCATCGACCCAGCCATGAATGGACAGGAAGCCTCTGTACTGAGCTGCCTCCTGTTCATTCATAGAGTGAGCAGATGGTAAATATTTACTATGTCCCCATTCATGAATGAGCAGGCACACTTACAAACACTTAGTGATCAATTCATGAAGCCACATAGAGTCCTGGATGCTCATTTCATGAATTTTATTCTATGACCAATGTTTTGTGGGGAACATCCCACATTTATCAAGGCCCCGCTAAAACGTAAGTTATCATGTTATGCACTGATTAAGGGACGGGCCCTTATTTTAGTACTTTTGTGTTGCCTTGTCCAGATATTGGGCCACCCAGTCTCAGAGGATCATATTCCAGATGTCGCTTTGATTGGGGAGTTCTCCAACACAGCAGAGCTCAGGAAGATGGTGCAGCTTGTCCTAGGATGTGCCATCAGCTGTGACAAGAAGGAAGGTAAGTGGAGATTTCCCCTATCCCGTCTCTGTGCCTGTGGAGTGGTCCCTGTGCGTCCTTCATGTATATATTTAACGTTCAACTCCAGCCAAAGCTTTTTCTGTGTTGGAAGAGAATGGGAGAGGGTTTGTAATGTCTGTTTCCCCGCCGGTAGATGTCCCTATATTTGCTGTCACAATCTCTCCAAAATAAGAGGGAAAAACACCTCCAACAGTTGAAAACAGAGCAGATATCCCTATTGGAGGATTTCTCCAGTTGCTTTGGATCAGTGACAGTGGTCCCCCTGGAGAATGATGGAGTTAGATATCCCCAGTAAGGACACAGATAACCTTACAGAGGTCCTAAGCCTTCCCTATTTTATCCAAAACTCAAAAAAAGTTATTTTTGGCTTGGTTGTAGAGATGTCTATGAATAAGCCCGATCCAGGGGTAGCGGCTACAGCTGCAGGTTCCTGTCTATCGGCGGCTGTCATCCGCCCACACCTGCTCCTCCTTACTTCTTCTCCCCACGTCCCTGTGCCGATCGTGGCAGACCTGGCAGCGGCGAGCGTGAGGTGGGGAGGAGGTGTGGCGCGCAGCGTGTGTGGAGCCATGAGCAGGACCAACCAATCGAAAGTCGATTAATCGATGATTCAAAAAGTTGACAACTTTTTCAATAATCGATTATAATCGATTATGTCGATTAGTTGTTGCAGCCCTAGATCAGACACTTGAATGCGCAGGGGGAAGGTGTGGTAGGGTTTTTGCGCTACTGCAGTCAAGGACAGATTTTAACAATCAATCTGTGTAATGAAGTCATGTATGACTGTAGTAAAAATCTCTTCTGAGCAAGCCCAGCAACACCCAACGGAACCAAGGAGGGATACAATGAGGGGATAGATTCAAACAGCAAGGGCAACATGACTCCAAGCTACGGGTTCTTCAAGCAGGCCCTGACCCATTGGTGGAGCCGGGGACTGTCCCCCCCCCCCACCCCCCCCCCGCTCT
>NW_017308385.1:181632-191579 GCF_000935625.1 Nanorana parkeri | reverse complement strand
TTGATCTGTTTGACAGTCGGCCCGGCTCGCGGCCGGCGGCCCCCCCCCCCCCCCCCCCCCCCCCGTGTCTACAATCGTTGCAGTAGGCAGTGTACAGGTTCAAGGTAGGAGGCTAGGCCTCAAGTACTCATGAAACCTGGGCATCCAGCAGACCATGCTCAAGAAGGGTGGGTTGAGCAGCCAGTGGTGGCCAAAGGTCATTGCAGACAGGCAACAGGAACAGATCACGAATCAAAGTCTCACTTGGCCTTGTAGCAAGAGCGGCAGCGGTAAGATGCTTCCTTGAAGCTGCCTGGTGGGGGAAGAGCGTGTGGAGTGCATGCGACACTCCACTTAACAGAACGATACTTAGTGCTCACTCCCACGGTGTTATCTCCGTCCAAGGCAGGGTGGGGAAAAAGGGCAATACAACTTGGGTGCCAAGCGACTAATAGAGAACAGGGAGCTCGCAGTGCGCGGCCTGAATGGCCTACTTGCATAAGTGTTCAGTCACAGAGGAAGTGCAAAGGTTGTGCTATCAGCTCTGAACCTGGAAAGCTCTCCACAGCTGACTTAACCAAAACTTGTCTGGAAAGCAAATTCAACATATTGCAACACCGCTCCTTCACGGCCACGAGTGCACGCTTGCTGAGCTCGTCCACACTCGGCTCAGTCCTGTCCTTGGTTTGCCCCTCTAACCCGTTTCAACCTATCCAGGGCTTCCTGTGTACGTCAATGGAGGACGGAGATCTGTATTTCAAAATGTGTTTAAGAAGCTGTATACAGGGAGACATGCTGCTGCTTGACCGTAGTCTTGCCAGCCTGCCATGTGCGCTCCCTCAGTAGGGCTACCTCTCAGGCATATCTAATAGAAAGCCCAGTGGCCAACTGGAAGGGCTTGCACGGCAAGCTGACAACTCGGCTGCTAATTGCAAGATGACGGCAATGAGACATGATGCCAAACATAATAGATTTAGGGTTTACATACACTTTAATGACAAAAGGAATGCAGATCAAAACCATGCTAAACGGATTGATATACGACCGTGTATGCTGCAGCTATTATTAGTCTCAGTATTGTTTATAGAGCATATAGAATTTTTGTTTTTAGTACATCCCTCCCATTTAATACTAGAATTGTAAAAGATTTAATTGGCTTTGTTCTGCAACTGTGTCCTTGGTTAGGGTTAGCTCTTGCTTTTTGCATTCTTGATTTTGGATGTACTGTATGTTTGTAAAATGTTGTTGTATTATGTGTGTTGATCCAGAGCACATCCAGCAGATCATGACCTTGGGGGAATCTGTCCAGCAGGCTGTCATGGAATCCATCCAAGAAGTAAGTAGAAGAACTCTTGCTTGGTTCCTCTTGTAATGATGGTACATATTTGAATGCTTAAATATGTTTAAAATGTATGTAAACCCCAACAATGAGCTTCTATTTTTTTTAAATCACTTTATCAGTTACATTGTATCCAGTTGTTCCTAACTACAGAACCCCTCTCCTATGTTATAGGGATGAGTAGAAGAGGGAGGTGTTCTGTATTTCTAATACACTTCCTGTCCTAGGGTGACAATGCTGCTCCTCCATAGATAACAGTAGGGTGAGCGTTGTCACCTTAGATACTAAGATAACATATTTTTTAATCATAATGGTGCTTTAAATAGTGCTTGCAAAAATTCTGATGTGTTTTGTGTGAATTGCCTCCCTTCAGCTCCTGAGTAAGGAACCTCCTGGTGCTGCGACACCCGACAGTTACGTCAACTATGATAGTCAGGTGAGTGAAGTGTTTGGCCTGAAGAAAGCAGAGCTCTGTGCAGTCTACCACCTAAGTCCTACAATAATACTGAGATTATTATGACTGATGCTTGTAAGAAAGGAAAATGTTTGCCCTTTATTGACCATCACCGTCTTGATAAGCGTCAGTCATGAAGCTTGGCGTTAGTCTACGCCAGGGGTGTCCAAACTCCGGCCCTCCAGCTGTGATGAAACTACAAATCCCATGATGCATCCCTCTCCGGGAGTCATGTCTGTGCCTGTGAGAATCTTGCAATGCCTCATTGGATTTGTAGTTCCACCACAGCTGGAGGGCCAGAGTTTGGACACCCCTGGTCTACGTCATTGTTTCTAGCCGATCGCCGCCCTCTAGTGGACATATTTGTAAAGTGCAGAAAAGCTTGAGTGACTTCATAGGTCATAGAATGAACACACTGAAGGTATATTAAAACAGACTTTCCTTTTCCTCTTCTTTTTCATTCTCCTTTCTACCCCTTCTGACTCTCCCATTACTTTTTTAAAATTCTCTCTCTTCCAGTCACGTAAATATTACTACATCAGTGAGGACACAGATGAGAAAAGTGACATCCTGCAGCGCTGTCATGACTTGGAGCAGCAGGTACGTGTGTACTTGTGATACATGACCTGTATCACTCACTGTTGATGATCGTGTTCCTTCTACTGCTCAGCACAGCACTGGTGTTTGTGGTGGTGGTGTATTCTGCTTTTGCTGGTTTAGAAGCCGCCCCCACCCCCCAATGCTGCAGTTTTCTTCCTAGGGCAGCTCCAGCATACACCAGTCATTGTAGCACACAGATACAGGGATCGGTGTGTAAATAACACTTGTCGCTATGCTCATATTTTATATTATTTTTACCATCAACAATTGCCTGAACCATTTTGCCCCATGGTGTTACCTCCAGTACATGTTGCACCCATATATTTATGGAAGGCTTCCAACATACAGCCACAGGAAAGTGAGCACTGACAGGTTATTACCCATATAGGCTGCTCTCCACACTCCCCTGCCAAACTGCACAGCCAGACAGTTTACAACCACAGGGCACAATCGATGGTTTGTCACTGCTTGTTGTGTGTATTGGCATCTTCACACTGCCCTGTACATTGGCAGGCAGGTGACACAGGAAGCTGCAGTTGTTGTAGACTCTGGTATCATCTTCCTGGCTGTCCTATGTAGCAGAGGTGCATGAAGTGCAAGACTGGCTGAACAGAATAGCCCTTTTTGTTCACAGATGCCTATTTAAATTCTGCACTCCGCTGTTTGCCTGACGTTGCTTATCAATATCTATACAGATACATAGCTAACTGTGCTACTAGTTGAGAAGAATTATTTGTGCTGAAGCTTTGGCATTCAAGTTGTACAATAGAAATGTGAAAACTGGATTGAGCGTACAAAATGGAGTCAGATCCAGCTGCCAATAAAATGCTTGCCTTCTACCCTGGTTATGTTTAATTGCACCAGTTTTCATAAATGTCTCCTATTTTGTTTTTGATTTACTAATAAATAATCTTCAGTCAGAAGTGTGCGGTTGCACATGGCTGATAAATAATGAGTGCTACCTATGCGTTACTGATATCATGTTATATAATTGGGGTTACCATGCCAATATTTCCTAAGACAGCTTTCCAAGATTCAGATTTGGTCCCAAGTCCAAATAAACTCGCATTGCATAGGCTTTAGAATGGGTACACACAGTGGCGTCACAAGGGGGGTGCGGCCTGCACCCGGGTGACACCATTGGAGGGGTGACACCAAAATGACTTGCAGTACTCTTGACTTAGTCATTTTGGTGTCTCGGGGTGACACTCGGACACCGCTCCGGGTGTCACCCAGCCTCGGGACGCCCCTGGGTTCACAGTCTATTCACTAGAGACCAGTGACATCACTGAGATCCTTCATATTCATGAGAACACAGCCCGTCCATTCACTAGAGACCAGTGACATCACTGAGATCCTTCATATTCATGAGAACACAGCCCGTCCATTCACTACAGACCAGTGACATCACCGAGATGCTTTATATTCATGAGAACACAGCCCGTCCATTCACTAGATACCTGTCGCACACTTAATACCCGTATTGCATATTTTCTTCTTCTTTCAAATAAAGTATGTTCGGATCACAGCTTCCATCACACTGATAAAAAGATTTTTCAATTGGCGGGTTCTCTTGAAACAAGCTGTGACTATTGGTGTTTTTGTACCCCTATATTACATAACTGATATCAGCCAGTGTGTTGACTGACCTGCAGCCTGTGGTGTTGGGGTCGGGTGTCTAAGATCTCCCTCTTCATTGAGTGATTTTGCCCTCTAAAAAGGTTTTAAGCTGAGTTTGGTGTGACATCTGGAGATGTGGGTGAGTTTAATACCTGCCTTTTATCTGCTACCTCTAACCGTAACTTTCCGCATGTCTGCAATGGTTATGCCATGCCTGCTAATCTAACCCAGTGCAGTACCCCCTGCTGAAGTGCAAGGGGGGCCGCCTTGACACTTAAACTTGCTTGGACTGTGTATGCTTGTATGCCCTTGTGCGTAACGGGTCATGTGGCCCATGTCGTCCTAAAACATATGTTTCTAATACTATGTGTGTTTTATGAAGTGCAAACCAGATGCCCAGTGAGTGTCGGCCATTTATTGTTGGGCAGCATCAGGGGCTGACAAGACAGCTCGTTAAGTCACTAGGGTATTGGAGACATCATGGAAACTCAATATATCAGTATATTAGAGCAGTCAAGGCTAAAGTTGAGTCATTTAGGGGTACTTGCTAGAAGATTAGATGACCCTACCAAACCTGCATTGCAGAGGTGGGGTGATGATGACTCTGAAAGAAAGGTAACACACTGCTGCATGTATACCGACACATCCCACACCTAGCTCTGTGCATGGCACTAGCTGTATACCCTACTGCACTATGGTTACTTCCTCCCCCAGGTTCTGTTGTCCAACTGCAAAAGAATGGTCAGAACAAGGTCCACTATAGCCTGAGGCAATTCTCTCTATTGCTGATGTCATGACAGGTCCTCTTAGAATTCCTAAAATGAGAAGGTCATATTTAGAACGATCTTCTCTTTGACTTGCGTTCAGCAGGCCCCATACATTATACTGCAGTTATCTATACCTGGGATAGGTTAGCTATTGATGATGATGATTTTCATTCCCGTTAAAGTAACTTGTCATGAGAGATGTATGGTAGCTGACCTCTGCCTGATGATGCTTGTTGCCTGTTGACCCGTGACATCATTGTCCTGGGACAGGTATACCGAGCAGGGACCATGATCAAGTCCAGAATCTTCATTTCTATACCAGTCAGTGGCTGTAAGGGGGTCAGAACGGCAGCCAGGCAACTAGTGTTTTCCGAGGTAGGGCTCAGCAGGGTTGGCCTTCATGTTCCTCTCATGACCTAGTTCCTTGAAGGATCCCTGTGTTGAGGAGAGGGGATGCCATTCCTGTACTCTTGTATTTCTAGTTTCAGGCCGTCATGCTCATTCAAGGGTTTGAGAACCTTTCTGTGTTACTGAAAACAAGTATTTGGATCAGGAGATTGACGTTCTCAGAACAAGTATACTGCATAAGGCAGAATAGAGTCAGAAGTCCTTATTTGTTTACTTGTTCTGGGCCATCGACTCAAGACAGAAGCTTATCATGACTTCCAGCCAGCTGAGGCCAGCAATGGCACCCCCACATTTCTCTCAAGGGTTCCCTTTTCAGCCTTAGTCTTTCACCACAATGTATCAGCTGCAGGATGACAGGTCCTCTTTTTTAATATCGCTCTCCTCTTCATTCATTCCTGTTTCTCACACTATGGGGTCCTGGTGCCCCTCTCTCCCTCTCTCCCCCTCTCCCTTTTGTCCCCTTCCATTTGCTCTGTAAGGTCTCAATGCTCGCGGAGGAGAAGCGGAGCCTGGTGTCGGAAAACAGAGCCCTCCGGGAGCAGCAGGAGGATGATGGAATGGGTTCGCCCCAGATGTTTAGCAAGAAGGTGCTTCTACTGCAGAGTCAGATCGAGCAGCTACAGGAGGAAAGCTACAGGTATGCAAGAGCAGGATGAGCGCTCGACTGCACATCACCTAATGGTAAAGAATGTTGTAGATCAGGGGTGGGCAACTCCGGCCCTCCAGCTGTTGTTGAACTACAAGTCCCATAAGGCATTGCAAGACTCTGACAGCCACAGGCATGACTCCCAGAGGCCGAGGGATTATGGAATTTGTAGTTAAAGCAACAGCTGGAGGGCCGGAGTTGCCCACACTCGTTGTAGATACTCTACCGAGTGATAGTGATGCCGAGAGATTCTCAGTAGTGCGACAGATGTTGGAGTGTGTGACGGATTCATGTACATGGCGGAATTATGTATTTGGATCTGCCTGAAAACTGTTGCATGCAATACATCCATGAAGTGGAGGACTTTCACAAGTGGAGTAGATGTTTGGAAAACCTTGAGGATGGATGGAATGTTACCAAATTATATAAAACTATATACAGTCATGTGGAAAAAGAAAGTACACCCTCTTTGAATCCTATGGGTTTTTGTAAATCATTGTGTCCTTAGCAGGTCTTAAAATCAGGTAAATACTAGGGATCCACCGATACCGATACTAGGATCTGATACTCAGATTTTGGGCGCGTACTCTTACTCGCCCAAATGCTCCAATAATTACTTCCGATATCGGAACTTCCAGTCTGAGGGAGATCTCCCTCTGATCGGCAGTGCCAAGGGAGCATGGGGCCGGCTTCCTTTCCAATCAGGAAGCTGGGCGTTGGGTTATGACCCACCTCCCGGCTTCCTGATTGGCTAAGAAGCCAGCTTCCCTTGTTGCTAGGAAGCCTGGCTTCCTAACCAATCAGGAAGCTGGATGGGCACGTAATGACCCTCCTCCCGACTTACTAATTGGTCAGAAAGCCAGGCTGCCTAGTAACAAGTGAAGCCAACTTCCTAGCCAATCAAAATACCGGTCGGCACATCATGACCCGCCTCCCTGATTTGGATGGGAAGTCGGCTTCACTTGTTAATAGGCAGCCTGGCTTCCTGACCAATCAGGAAGCCAGAAGGCACCTCGTGATCCGACGCCCGGCTTCCTGATTGGCCAGGCAGCTTCAGCAAGCGAAGCCGGTGTTCTTTCGATAGAACACTAGCTTCCCAGGCAATTTGGTGAACCCGGGTAACGGGGTCATGATTCACCACCCAACATCCTGATAATTGGGGCACACGGCACTGGTATCGGCGAGTACCAAAATATCAGTACTTGATACCAAAAAGCTGGTATCGGTGCATCCCTAGTAAATACAACCTCAGATGAACAACACACAACATATTACACCGTGTGGCGAAGTCATGTACGAAAAACTAAGTACATCTTGTGATTCCATAGCTTGTAGAACCCCCTTTAGCAGCAATAACCTGAAGTCATCATTTTCTGTGATGTTATCAGTCTCTCACTTCATTATGGAGGGATTCTGGCCCACTCTTCTTTACAACGTTGCTTCAGTTCATTGAGATTTGTGGGCATTTGGTTATGCACAGCTCTCTTAAGGTCCCACCACAGCATCTGGTTGAGGTCTGGACTTTGACTGGGCCATTGCAACACCTTGATCCTTTCCTTTTTCAAATTTCTTGCATGGTTTACCACCACATCCCCAAGTGTTCATATCAGTAATATTCTGCTATATACTGTCTATATACCTTGCAACTGTTTACAGAGCATGCTGATCTTGCAGTCCCTTGTTGCTCTTTTTTGGTCTCCCGGTCACATTCTAGGTTCAAGCGTATTAGATGCTTATTTCTGGATTGTAGGAAGGAACTGGCATTCATGGGCATAATACACAAATACACAGAGCATCCCATGTCCCATAACACAATAAGCAGAATCTTTCACCCATCTGAGTAGGCCGCTTCTGATTGGTGGATCGAAGTTGCTGGACTTTGAACATCATAAATCCTCTTGGCACAAGCCCAACCTTTTGATAAGGTGATTTACATGGAAGCAAACCTTGCATGAAAATACCGCATTGGAACACTATAATCTGCATTGCCTACCCAGCATTGAAGTATGCAGGTAAATATAGAATACATGATTGTGTCCATGTCATGAGTTTGGTCCTGTGCAGAAACGATAAAACCACCACTGAGATCTTAATCTGGCAGTGGGTGATATCGATAATCTCCTCCCAGCCAGGCAGAGAGAACTCCCGGATCTGGTCTCCTAGTCCGGAGTATCTGTAGAGGTAGGAGGCCTCCAGAACAGAACGTTCTCTCCCTGCTAATGGAATATCCACATACAGCAGCTTCGTAGGACACAGGTATACAGGGATAGTTTAGGAGACAACGTGAGTAAGCTGATGTGCACTATTATTTACTGATTGAGCCTTTTAAATATCTATTGCAAGGTAATTTCATAATTATATGTGACAGACCTGAGTGACTTCAGACAATAACAAATGTATCAACTTAATCTCTTAAAGGGTTATTAAACCTTCAGATGCTTTTGCATATATATCTTGCTAGGAAGCAGTAGATATATGCAAAAACCTTTTTTTTTTTTTTTTTTTAATAAGTGCACTTTGAAACAGGTTTAAACTTACCTGTGTCTTCACCGCAAGCTCCCGTCCGAAAATCTGAAAAATCTCGGGCGGCCGCAAAGGATCTTGGGGCGGGCGCATGCGCCGTTCAGATTTTCGTCCGGGAGACGAGGAGAGACACAAGGTAAGTCTATGGACAGCGGGCACCCGCATGCAGACACCGTGGGACAGGAAGTGCCAGCAAGGACAGAGGAGTCGGCGCTGGATCGGAGCAGCGCTGGAGAGAAGGCTGAAAAGGACAGGGAGGGAGAAGTTTAAATGCTGAGAATCAGCAAATACCGGCATTACAAAGCCTGATATAACTCGTCACGTACAGTGTACGTGGCCAGTCATATAGGCACAAAGTGACAAGACGTACACTGTACGTCTCCCGTCACAAAGGGGTTAAAGGAGAACTATGGGGTCAGGGCTTTTCCCCATAGTTCTCCTAAGGGTCACGGGAGGACACAAACTAGCGTCCTCCCGTGACCCAAAGCTCAGTATACCACGAGCTACAGCTCAAGGTATACCGAGACGACGCAGCCCGAACGGATCCCGACATTGCTGTCGAGATCCACCCAGCTGCGGGATTGACAGCTGGCTCTGCCTATCCAGAGGCAGATCCAGCTGTGCCCGCCCCCTACCCGTCCATTCCGCCAGTCAGCGCTGAAAGAGGGGGGGGGGAATCCCTGCAAGGAGCCGTGAGCGACTGTATGTGTTCGCTCACTTCACGATCTTCTGAGCCGACCTGTGACAGTTTCCATTGTCACAGGTCGGCTCAGATTATGAGGCTTAGTCAAAATCACTCGCCTCATAATTCTCCTTTTTTTTAAGAGGCATCATTTAGGGTAAGTGCTGACACTAACATTGGGGGGAGGGAAAAACATTTTTTAGACTTTAATGTCACTAAGTGAAAACTGCGTTCCAAAACGATTGGTAGATCCAGAGATCCAGACGTCTGAGATTAAAAGCAAATCCTAGATATTCCTATAAAAGTCCAGCTTTGTCTTTCTGACTCTCCCAGGTGTTCCTGTTCTTTTATAAGTGAGTCCAGTATGTTCTAGGGAGGGCTGCAGCAGTACAGGATGACAAATGATGATGATGCAAATCACAGCATACGCTTCCAAACAGGGCTATAGGTATATCCTCAAACACAGGTGGTCCATGTCCATCTGCAAGAGGCCTTAATGTGGACACCTATTCAGGTGACAATTGTTTTAAGTTGTCACCTGATCTCTTCTTTACTGTGGAGATTTCTACTCGCTTCCTGTTGAGTCTTCAAGCAGACAGCAAACATTTCTCCAAAGGGACACAAACAGAAATACAACTTGTTAATTTGGAATGGTCAATGACAACAACAAAAAAGTTTTGGATTTAGATATACTGTAAGCTGATGTGATTGTCTTTTAAGTGATAGCTATGTCCCGTATTTTCTTCAGGCTGGAGAGTGCACGGGATGACTACAGGCAGCGGTGTCAGGAGTTGGATCGGGAGGTGCAGGATCTACAGACACGTAACCAGGATCTCACCGGGCTGGCACACGAGGCCCAGTCACTGCGGGATGAGATGGATGTGCTAAGGTAAGGGGATATACTAGAAATGGAGAAACGGGATTGGAGG
>NW_017308385.1:174476-181503 GCF_000935625.1 Nanorana parkeri | reverse complement strand
AAATAGTCATTGTGTTTTCTCTTTAACATTAAATATTTTATTTAAGGCTCAAGTCTAGTACATTTTTTGGGGGCACACAGAACCAGTCTAATGATGTGTATTCCAGGTTCTGCTGGTTAGTGTAATAATCCTCTCCTCAGGGCTGCCAGATACTCCCCACACCACTGTATACACCACTGCCTCCGAGTTGGTCACTGCGGTTCTGGAAGCGCATTATGGGAAGTGTGGGATGGTGGTAGTTTTTTAATACAGCGTTCAGGGGGCTTCCAGGGAATACTTGTGGAGACAAAGACTGACAGTATGAAGTGTATTTCACGGTGTTTGCACATGAATGTTGCTTTATGCATTCTTTTGTTATGACGGGTTCGCTTTAAACATGTATCCAAATAAAGGTTTAGCCAGAATCAGGTTTTTTTTTTTCACCAAATAAGGCCAGCTATGTATCTTAAAATCTTCTGTCACCTCTCAGACACTCCTCGGATCGAGTGGGGAAGTTGGAGTCACTGGTTGAGTCGTACAAAAAGAAATTGGAGGATCTGGGTGACCTGCGGCGCCAGGTGAAGCTCCTGGAGGAGAGGAACACAGTTTACATGCAGCGCACCTGTCAGCTGGAGGACGAGCTTCACAAGGCACATGCCTCTCGCGGTCAGGTGGATGGGCTCACCAGACAGGTAAGTGGATGACTTCCAGCATTATTGGAAAGTGGCAGGAATATACTCTAAAGCTGAACTTTGATGTCTTTCCAGTGTGATCAAACACACAAAATATCTAGGAAAGCAAACTAAGGAACGGATGAGAGGTGACTAGTGATGTGTGGGGGCTTTATCTGAACCAAGCCTGCACAAAACTGTCAGACATACCACCCTCCTGGTCCAATCAGTTGCTGCTGGGGCATTCCCCACCTTGCAGCTATACGTGCCAAAGGGGCAGGCAAAGCCACTGCTGCAACTGATGGAGGGGTGGGGGTGTCATTAACAGTTTTGCATGGGCTTGCATGAACTTGGTACGCACCAAGCCCCCACACATCACTAGTGATGACTGCTTGTAATGTGGGCAGTGCAGGCATGTTTGCGCCTTGACCAGATGCCTTGATGCTGGACTAAACCAGACAGGTTCACAGTGTAGGGATTTCTGAGTAATAAAGAGTGTAGTAGACACCTTGGCATTCCTGCTCTTTGGACATTTACAATTGGAAGTTTAAAATGGCTGACACCTTAAGGCCTTGTTCACACCAAATGCAGACCAGATCCGGTCAGGTTTCTGCACACGCAGTGTAGTGGGTTGTGACGCGTTTTGGATGCGTTTAGGGCCGTTTTTTTAAAGTTTAACATGGACTTTCAGGCACTTGCATGCGTTTTTGATGCGTTCCAGACCAGATCCAGACCAGGTAAAATAGGGCTTGCCGCATTTTTTTCATCCGGTCTGGATCTGCACGCTGCGATGTGAACTGGAGGTCAAAATACCATAGGAATACATTGGACACAGTTTTGATCCGGTCTGCACCTGCTCTGCTCCGCGCTTGGTGTGAACAAGCCCTAAACATTTTACTGCTTGTGTCTGTTCATTTTTATTTTTACCCGCTCCTGTTAAACTTTTTTCTTCTTTTTTTTTCCTTTTCAATTTCAGATCCAGGATCTGCACAAGAAGCACTCCTCGGAATCTCTGCGTGCCGAAAAATGGCAGTTTGAGTTCCAGACACTTAAGGAGAAGTTTGAAGCTCTACAGAAAGAGAAAGAGGTGAGCCTGGGTACTACTTTACAATGACGGCTGCTCATGCCAGTGCATACAATACGTGTATGGCAGGAGCTTTATTTTAAGCAAAGCAGATAGTCAAGCTGCATTATCATCTGTCTTTAAAAGAGAACTATGGGGTAAGTGGTTTTTCCTCATGTTTCTCTTAAGGGTCATGAGAGGACATATACTAGCCTCCTCCTGTGATCCAAAGCTCTGTATATCGCAAGCTACAGCTCGCCGTATACTGAGACCGCCGCAGCCGGGACGGATCCCGACATTACTGTCACCCAGCTGTGTGAGTGACAGCTGGCTCTGCCTATCTAGTCGGCGCTGGAGGAGCGGGGAGGGGGGAATCCCTGCTTGGAGCCATGACTGACGGTCACTGTTCTCTACAGGGAGATGATCGACAAATGAGCGAGCGAAGGTATGTGTTCGCTCACTTCCAGATCTATTGAGCCGACGTGTGACAGTTTCATTGTCACACGTCGGCTCGAACTATGAGGATGAGTAATTTTTCACTCACCTCATAGTTGTCCTTTTTTAAAGTGATCCTAAATTGTGAAAGGGAACATCTAGAAATGTTTGTTGCACTTCTTGTGCCTGTAGCCTCATAGTTCTATAATTGCGGTTTGAGATCTAAAACACTGCTGCCTCTGACTGCTAGTCTCAGGAGATTTGGACTGATATTTGGTGATGTCAGCACTTTGCTGCTCACGGTTCTCCTTGCTGGAGAGTAATTGTTACCTGATGACCTGCTGTACAACAAGCTCCCTGCTTATGTGGATCTGTTTCCTCTACCTCCCCTGCCACTTCTTGTTTAATACACCACCAGTCATCAGATCCCCAGTTATTAGGGGGGGCAACTTTGATGTGAGGGAGCAAAGCCTCTATTCTATCAACATGGCCACCTCCCCATAGAGACACAGTACAGAACAAGGCATGATAAGACAATAATAACAATAACAATCAGCTGCAGGAACCACACAGGCAATAATTATTTTCTTGCCTTTTTCAGGCACATCTTGAAAAATACAGGCCCTCTGTAATTGCTCTATAAACGTTAATAGGCCTGGATGGAGTAGATTCCATTTAAATAATCATTAATGAGTTTCTAGTTTTGTATCTTCTTGAAGGTTTATGGTTTTAAGTCACTTTTTTTAATCTTTTTGTTTTGTATTTCATTTTCTACTATCTATTCTAAAATAATTTTTCCCAGAACTAAGCCTTGGGCACAGGGTGCACCTATTATATTGGTTTTGCAAGGCATTCTGTGTTAACTATAGGGCACAGCAGTAACCTTTCCCTTTTTGATACTCTAATTTCATCTGCATGCAAAGCAGAGGTCTGGGGAAAAGTCGTTCCACAGACTCCTCTTTTTAGCTGTGTGTGCAATTTGAGCATTGGACATTCAATTCTGTAAAACAGTTTTTGCAAAGTAGTTACAGGTAACGCGGCCCTGTTGCTAGAATCACAGAATGAAACCAGCGGTGTCCCATGAAAGACCATTTTGAGTACTTTCCTTTTCAGCAGACAGGTGCCCATTGTTTGCTGTCTTGCTGAGATATAAGCACAGCTTCTACTTTTGTGTCGGGGCGTCCCCCACCTGTGTGCTATGGTCCTTCCCACCGGCCATGGCATAACTATATAACCCTTTATATTTGTGATCTAGTATGTATGTTATATCGGACGTATCAAACTGATCTTGTCGGTGAATTTGCCTGTTGCATAGTATGTGGAGTCCTGCATTAACCTGTATATGTATTTTCTCCCTAGCGGTTGTTGGTGGAGCGAGACTCTCTCCGGGAAACAAACGACGAGCTGCGCTGTTCTCACCTCCAGCAGTCCTGTCTTGTACAGGGAGGTAAGTGGCCAGCAGGGATTTGTGACAACTTTTTATTTTAACAGATTTCCTTCATTCCTCTGATTTTTTTTTTTTTTTTAAGGGAATCTTTCATGAAAAACTTTGAGGCCGCCATTGCTGACCTTTCTGACAATTGTGGCTGTTGAGCTGATTGTCCGCCTCACCATTTATAAGGTCACTGACTTGGAATGAGGCTACAGCCATCGAAATTAGAACGCCCAACCTTTATAATCGTTGGGGTCTGTGATTTATAATCTGAGCTCAAGGCGAACCTTTGCTTCTGCCACTTGGAGCTTACACAGAGCCCGGTGGGGGATAAAAAGGGAGGTATTTGGTATAATTAAAGGAAACCGGTTGCTTTGCCCTGTACAAGCAAATTATGGTATCACTTCAAAGATAATCATGGCTTCCACAAACCAGCTTTTATAGAAGTGGGGTAGACAGTGAGTGACACGTACTGCATTTCTCTCTTGATGGGTTACTTTTACCAGTCAGGCCACAACTTTACAGCAAAATATTAATTTAATTTGGGTGGATATTGACACCCAGCTGCACCTCTGTCTTAGCCTGCTCTGTGCCTAGGTCCTAGCCCCTCCACACCTCTCTGCCTCACCCAGTGTCCCACTGCAACATTGTCCTTTGTCCCATAAGCCCTGCCGCTTCTCACAGTGTGCATTAGAAGCTGCCAGGAAGTCAGATGGGGCCCTTCTCAATTCCTGGCTAAAGATGATAATAATCTAGCTCTTTCCTCCTCAGCCTGCGTGCCCAGGGCCATCCCCTTTCATCCAGTTATTTCAATCATGATGGCTCAGCATCACTTGTGGGTATTACCGCAGCTTCCTGTTTTCAGGAAATGATGTACTGCACCATGTCAATCCCTCCCACTAAACATGATATGTCTGCATTGCATTGGGAAGCACAGAGACCCAGGGATGGTGTCACTTAGTCTAATAGGGCTTTATTTAATAATTTCATTAGAATATTGATGGGGGGAGGGCAGAAAAGACAAAATATGAGCAGAGTATCCTTCAACTTTAAGAAGCTTGAGGCAGACTGGTACAGACCTAAAAGGAGATCAACTTCACCTGTCATTGTTCTCTGAATGAACTCAGAAGCATCTGAAACTGGTCTTGAATGCATGCAGAATGCTCCCAAAAGCACTCAGAATTTGCATATTGTATAAGGGATGCACGATACCGTTTTTTCTGTATCGAGTATGAGTACCAATACTTTGCTTTCGGTGCTTCCGCTGATATGGAGCCGACTTCCCGGGCAATCTGATTGCCCGAGAAGCCACCTCCATGTTGTCTGGCCGTCTCGATGCTGATCGGCCGAGAAGCCGGCTTCTCAGCCAATCAGCAGGGAGCCAGCTTCCTGGTTCAATCAGAAAGGCGGGCCATTAAAAGCCGCTCAGCTTCCTGATAGCACTGGAAGCTGGCTCTATATTCCCCTTTCTCTGACGAAGTTCCGGTATCAAAGCATTTGGGCGAGTGCTCACCCAAATACTCGGCACTGATATCGGTGCATCCCTGATAATACTGTTTCCTCTATTTGAACACCACTTCACCTACTTTAACCAAAGCACAAGGGAGTGTGGATGCTGTATGGGTTGTTCCCTTTTAGTCATTGCCTGTCAGTATATAATTTCTCCCTGCTCCATTGCAGATGTTCTTCTTCTTTCCGGGCCGTCTCCTCCAGTGGAGAATTTGGCAGCGGAGATCCTTCCAGCAGAAATTAAGTAAGTCTGTCCAGCAATGTCTCCTGTCTGTGATGTTCTCTGCCGGGAGAAGAGTACAAGCAGCCATGTTTATATCTAGCACATGGATCGGGGTCACTTTTAGGCCTCATTCACACGAGAAACGGCCGGCACGTACAGCTCCGTGCTGCGTGCACAGGCCGTATCGGGCAGCTCCCAGGAAGGACAGGTGCTGCGTGTGATTAGGACGCAACCCCTGTCCTTCTCTATGGGAGTACGCGGCCGTTCGCTGCCCTACGCTCACCCCAAGTGTGGGTGTCCTGGCTCGGACGCAGACGGGATCCATCCCGCATGGAATTTTTTAAATTCTTATTTAATCTGCTGTGAGATTAGCTAGAGGAAGTGGGGTAAAGTTTGGTGTGGGTGGGTCCTGGGCTTGTGATCGTCTTTAATCCTCTATCCCTAGGCACTGGACCTTGAATACGCTATGGTATATGCAGTCCTACATGTCTCATCAAAGTTCTGTATATCTACCAGGGAGACGGTGATTCGGCTGCAGCAGGAGAATAAAATGCTGTGTATTCAAGAGGCCTCGTACCAGGAGCGCCTCAATGAACTGCAGAATCTGCTGGAGGAATCAAACCGGGCCCGTAACCGCCAGGAAAGCGAGAACAGGTAAGGGACCAAAACAAATATCCGTTTTCATTCATTAGATTTTTGTTTTGCAATAATGTCAAGAGACGTATTTTTAAAATGGACCGATCAATCCAGAGCTGACCAAGTCTGCATCAATAAATTCCTGGCATGCCATAATATACAGTGGTAGTATAACTTTAGCAAAAAGGAGTGCCTTTTATCATTAGAAAGCCATTGTTAAGATCCAGTCAATGACTTGCCTGGGCCGAGATGATGTCATCAGTCTGCTGCCGGCAGGAGGAAGCATTTCTTCAGTCTCCTCAACTCCCAGTGATCAGACTGCAACATTGTAGCAAGTGACAAGGTCGGAGGGGTCAGCAGGGGCTGATCTAGGTCAGGTATTTGTCAACACTGGCTGCCATGCGGTTCCAGTGACTACTGCACTCAAGCAGAATTTCTGACTTCCTAAGCTACATGCATTTTGTGGGTCAGTGACTCAGACATTATTGAAGCCAGACACAGCCTATAAACTGTTAGTCTTAGAAGGCTGTTGGCCATGTTGGACCTGTATATCTACCTCTGCAGGTTTCCTTTTTATTCTGACACCGGCTTTGATCTTGTTTCCAGACTGAACCAACAGCTGATCCAGGAGTTGCGGGCTCAAGTGGAGGATCTCCAGAGAAAGCTGCGGGAACAGGGCAGCCGTGCCGAAGATGTAAGTACCGCGTGTGTGTTTCTAATGTGACAACCGTATATGTGACTCTGACACGTCCTTCTTTCTTTTCCAGTCTTCACAGCTGAAAAGGAAGTTGGAGGAACACCTGTAAGTGTTTTTAAGTCGTTTTAAAGTAGAATTTATATTATAAACCAACTGTGGACACTTTTAGCACAAAACTTGACCATTATTACCTGGACGGTAAGTGATGGGAATCCAAACTTTTACAGTTGTCACCAAAACGAGAAGTGAGTGGAAATCTTCCAATGGGGACACCTGTTTCAGTGACGGCTGTCTTAGAGGGGGTTTTAGGCCGGGTTCAAACCACAAAGTCTGCGTTCGGCCTCTGGAATCTCACTGCGGCCGGGGGGGGGGGGGGGGGGGG
>NW_017308385.1:156088-174421 GCF_000935625.1 Nanorana parkeri | reverse complement strand
CCCGCCCCCCTGGGGGGGGGGGGGGGGGGGGCGTGGCTGCTGTGCCATTGACTTCAATGCACCGCCACGCCCCTGAACGCAGGGAGCCGGCTGGCTTGCACTCCAGTGCATTCCAGAGGCCGAACACTGGAACACAGGCTTTGTGATGTGAACCGGCCCTTAGTCACTTGTGGAAGATCCTTTAACAAGCAGCTCTTCTGCTGGCATGGGAGCCAGTTCTGTACATGGTTAGGAGAGCGCGGTGGTGGTGCACTGCTCTCCGAGCTAGGTACATGAGTGTTCCAATCTAAATTATTACTGAGGCAACTCTCTAGTGTCTGGGGAGCCTCGGCAGGGCTTCCTGGATAATGGTCTTGGATAAGGTAAATGAGAGAGCGCCAGACTGGAAATGTGATTCTTTATCCATCTAATAAAGAAAACTGCCAACATGTTTCAGGGGTTCCTGTTGAGGTTCCCTTCATTAGGGCTTACGAATATTGTACTGAGGGGTTCTGGATGAATGGCTGACGTTTGTATTGGTGTATATTGAGAATGTGGTTGGAGCCTGAAGGTCTAGGCTGCTAAACCAGTGACCGGCACCAGCTCTGACCACATCCTAAATATATTTACAGTGTAGCTCCATATTTCAAACCGTGCTCACCCCTCCCTGGACAAGCTAATGTGCTGAAAGCCATCAGTCCCTGTATTTATAAAATACATTTTATAAATGGAGTTTAACACTTCTAGACCTCTTTAACCCCTTCCCACCAGCTGATCACATATATGTGGCATCATGGAGGTGGGCCTGTGCAGGCACATATATGCATTTGGCTGGGGTTGCTGTGTTGTGGTGGTGGCAGAGTGTATTATCACGTGGCCCCAGCATTGTGGCTGCCCTGTCACTGATGGCTCCCAGTCACATAGTCATAATCGTGAGCCGTTTGGACCGGATTCTGATTACGTAATCACTGTGACAGCCAATCGTGAGCCCATGTAATACCCACTGATGTGGGGCGTCGTATGCCGGCTCAAAGGGGTTAAAGTAAACCTTTACATTCCCCAATCATGTACACCTAGTGATACCTTCCCACTCCATTAGTTGTTTTTTTAAATGTTCTCTTCCTTTCTGCTAAATGTGCAGCATAAGTGGACTAAACACAGGAGGTGGAGGGTGTTATGTGCAGCCGATCATTGGCAGCCTGGCTTCACCTCTGCAGGGTACTGTGTGGGAGGCAAGATGGCAGTACCTGATAGGAGAATATTTGTGTCTATAGAGTTTTGTCCAATAATTTTGCACCCTTGAGTGGTTTGTAACACATGCATACATACATGCATGCATACATACATACATACATACATACATACATCTCAGTGATTGAACTCTTAAACTATCTTTATCTTCCTCAGCGAGATGCTACATGATGCCCATTCTGAGCTACAGAAGAAGAGAGAGTACATAGAGACACTGGAGCCCAAAGCTGACCTGAACAGTAAGTAGACGTCACATTTAATTCTAGCCAGTCAGTCTTGTGATTTCCGCACCTCTGGCACACTGCACAGCCAGAAAGGTGATGCACATTCACTGTGTTTGTTTTTTTTTTGCTGTCTGCCTGGGGTTCTCTTTTTTAATTCAGTTCTTTGCTCAGTAACTATTGTAGGGATGTCATCCGTCATGATATCTGGGGATTTTGACGTGTTTCCTGTGTGTGGGGGAGGAGATTCCATCTCGTGATGCTGTCCTGGAAGACTAATGGAAATAGAGTTACCGGTAAGTCCTAACTCTGAATTTTTTTTGCTGGCTCTGTTTCCTCAGTGTCCAAGAAAGTGGATGAGTTGCAGCAGATCCTGCGACAGAAGGAGGAAGACATGCGCGCCATGGAGGAGAGGTACAAGCGATATGTGGAAAAAGCACGCACGGTGAGTAGTAGTCAATCAGACTGCACTTGAGACCTTAAAGTATGGTGGCTGTGGATAACGGGTCCATGAATAGGTACTTACAGCCTCAACTTGTCCAATCCAGGGAGACAAAGCATCAGCTTGCCGTAGTGAACACAAACTCCGCTAAACATTTCAAATCTTGGCTGACATTTCGTAAATGGGTTGCATCATTTGTTAACTTGACCATATGCCCCCTTTGCACCCCCTGTGTCAAGACCGCACTGCCACCTCAGCCGGCAGGTACATGAGCCATCATTCTGAGCTATGGGAGGGAGGCACCACAGTTTGTACACAACCCATTTTGTGTCAGACGTATAATGAGAGGGTCAGTAGACTGGTGACCCCGGTAGTTCTACTGATTAAGTAAGTCATGGTTACACTTGTGAGAAGCCTGTGACTTCACAGAAAAGGTATCCCAATAAGAATCGTATACTTCTGTCAGAAGGTCACACCACTAGATGTGGCCAGGACCAAAAGGATTGCTATTACCTATACACTGAAAGCGGAACTAAACTACTTGGGAATATTGGGGCCCTCAGGAGCCTTTGCCACAATGTGCAAGTATGTTGAGCGTATGTGCACATTATGGCTTGCTTACCTTGTTATTGCCCTTCTCCATTGGTGCAACGGCCATGGTTCCCCTCATTCACTGACAACTCCATCTTCTGGTTTTGGAGTCTTCAGCCATCTTGATTGACAGGCCCAGAGTGGCGGAGGGGTTACTACTTCCTGGCGCAGAATAGTGTCTGGTATGTACACTGAGCTGTGCATGCTCTGCTCACTGTACACTCGGATACAATAGAGCTCACAGGCAGGGTGAAGACCTTTCTTTCATTTTGAGCCCTAGTTTATTGATCCTTTAACTGATGTATTACTCTTGTCAGGATATGAAATGTTTATTTGATGGCCCAATAACCCGGTAACGGTATTGGTTACAGGCTGTGGTACTATTGCAGATATTTCTTGTATGTGCAGGTTATTAAGACTTTGGAGCCCAGACAGCAGAATTACGTCGCTCCTGAAGTCCAGGCCCTAAAGAACCAGCTACAGGAGAAGCAGACGCGAATCCGGCATTTAGAGGTGAGCAAGAGGGGCGCCATTTTGTATCTGAACAGGAAATGGGTAAATCAGGCTTCCAATTTAAAAGCAGAATGTAGATATTCTGGAGTTTTGCTTTAAACTTGTTAAGGGGATTCACTCTGTGCCCTGGAACCCTTCCGGAGTTCCCCCAAGTGTTTAATGTTTCCATACACACAGGACTGTATACATCATGCCATTGAACCGTATCTTTAGTACACTGTGCTAACAATCATTGCCTTTCTTATGAGTGATCTTTTGTTTCGCCTCCTTTGTTGCTTTTATTCCTCCTAAAGCAAGGTAAAGATAATGCTTTAGTTTTTTTTCCCCTCTCCTTGCAGAATGACTTTGAGAAGACAAAATCTCAGCGAGACCAAGAAGAAAAACTTATAATAAGTGCCTGGTATAATATGGTGAGTGAGTCTCATTTGTGAATAATTGTACAGCGATGTCATTGTGTGCACACTGGAAGCCTTTATGTGCCCAGTAGCAGTGTGCAGAGACCCCTGAACCCCACTAACAGCTGGCAACCCTTGCCTCCTGAGGGTTAGTTACAACCTCTATAGTTTGTACATTTTTGCCACTGGTGCATTGGCAGCGTTTAGAGCAGGGGTAGCCAAACTCCGGCCCTCCAGCTGTGGTGAAACTACAAATTCCATGATGCATCTCTCTCCAAGAGTCGTGGCTGTGAGAATCTTACAATGCCTCATGGGATTTGTAGTTCCACCACAGCTGAGTTTGGCTACGCTTGGTTTAGAACATTCCTCTGGTCAGAATATTCTGCCTCTTACTGCACATTAGTCACGGTACATGGTATCAGTGTTGCAATGGAGAGAAAAGAGTCACTCTAAAACAGGATATCAGGGCCAGTGCTCAGGGGGCAAACTAAAACTGCTAAACATCAAGGAGCAGCGTCCATTGTAAGTGATTTCATCAGCATTTGAAATGGCTTAAAATTCTTTTGACTTTTTATTGTCACTTTAAAGCTGAACTCCAACCTTCCCTTCAGTCTTGCGCGGTTGTACCGGCTCCTCTCCTGCACTGACCTATCTTACTCTGATTTCTCTGCACCCTGAGTTTCTCACAATTTGTATTAGAAGCTACAGAAAGTCAGCTAGAGCCCGCCTCATTTCCCGGCTAGAGGACATCCAGCACCATGTAGCCCTTTCCTCTCCAGCCTGGCTGTCCCTGGCCCTCCCCTTTCATTCATTGGATTTCAGTTCTTGCATGGAGACTTCGCATCACATGTGGGCATCACCACAGCTTCCTGTTTTCAATAAGCTATTTACAGGACCCTTCCAGCATCTCCCACCAGCCAGGATCTGCCTGCATTGCATAGGGAGGCACAAAGACCCAATAATGACATCACTGGTTCTAAAATAAGGGATGTCATAAAAACTGAGCGGTTTTATCATTTAATTAGCATGTGATGAGGGGAAAGGAGGAACCAAGGAAGGTAAAATATAAGATTAGACGTCAGCCTTAATGGCTCCTTTCTTTCTTTCCAGGGCATGACTCTCCAGCAGAAGATCACAGATGAGAGGACTCAGGTCGCCAACGGCGCCCAATCCTTCCTGGCTCAACAGCGGCTCGCCACCAACGCCAGACGCAGCCAGCTTTCCCGCACCTCCTTGCTGCCCAGATACATCAGCTCTGAGAAGCGTCAGAGCCTTTCCTGAACCTGCTGAGAGCTATAGACATTTCAGAACAAACTACAGGATAGAACGCTAGGCCTCAAATAAGCTATGGGCTGCCAGACCCTGCGGGGAGCCCAGTATCCTAATAACGGGGATTAGGGATCTATCTTTTGATATCCTTGGTCTCTCTCCTGCCTAGGGAGCCTGGCAAGTGTTTTTATCCAATGAATCTCCCCTTTAGTGAAGGGGAGCTGCCTTTTTATCCATTGCTGCCGCCTTTTTAACGCCATGTAGATATAACCCAGAAACTGTCCCATAATGCCCCTGCACGCTCCCTCACAGCCCCCACTCTACAGACAATCACTATTATTTCACCTTCTTTGTAAGGGAATGTGGTCGTATCGCTTACTTTATACACCGATGAGCATCTTTATGTCCTGCTGATTGGCCAAAGTGTCATGTGGCATACTAAGCCTGGCGCAGCCTCATGGGCACTGCCGTTCAGCCAGTCAGCAGGAATAAGAGATGTCCACTCCCTTTTATATATGGTACTGTTCAATGTCCTTTTAAACAAAGAGTAAAATGTAGTTTTATAAGAGATATTTTTAATGCAGAGGAAATATTTTAATGAAATACTATGGACACATCCGTTTTGAAAGTCATAAACACATGTATTTGTTCTAAAAATGTTTCTTCTATTTAGATGTCGGTCCTTGAGAAAGCACCCAGGGTCACCCACTGGGTCTCCCTTATGTCCATTGCAGCTGCCTTGCTGAGATGTGAACTGATCAGTCCCAGGGTAACGGATCGCCACCTAGTGGCTGTTTTAGTTTACTACAAGCAAGACAGACTGACAAGTTTTGGGGACCTGAGAGTTGCTTTTTCGCATGACTGCTGCACTTTACTAGTTGAGCACAAACCAAAGGCCTCTCCTAAGACACGTCCACCTTCCTCCTTAATGTCCATCACTTCTTTTTAGCTGTTTGGCAGATACCGAGCTATTAGCGGCTCCACATCCAATATGAATTTTGTCCCTTTTTTAAGTCTTATTTGCTAACGGGTCTTGTAGGAAACACAGGTACCCAAACCAGCCAATCAGTGTTTCGATTCCTCGGAACTCTTCAAACGTGATTGGCTGGTATTGGTTCCTGGAAAGCCCCACTCCCCCATCAGTATTTTTTCACCTTCCTATGTGTTGTCACCATCTCACGGTACAGGCCATCCAATGACTGTCATTGATGTCCTTTACAAATATATTTTAAGATTTGTTTTATTTATAGTTTTGTGATTTAATGTCAGGTATGTGATCTTCAGGCATTTGTTCTCCTTTTCTTTTACCGTTAATATGCAAGCCGTAATAAAGTCAGTCTAAAAGCTGTGAGCATGTGCAGGATGCAGACCCCAGAAGCAGCCTATGGAAAATGATTTTCTGAAGGCATCGTTTTATGGTGGTTACCTATTACAGCCGGGGCCCCCATCTGGACATTTCCCAAACTTCAGAAGCTGTGCTAGTTCCAGAGCTGGACATCAAGCACTGTACACCCCTTGAAGACTAGCATTGCTCTTGTCTGGTAGAGCAGTACAAGGCTTTTCTGACAGGTTCCCTTTAATGTGACATCACTAACATCAGTGAGATTTGGTTGCTGTTCCTTGCATTGCCTCACTGAATCTTGCATTATCACAGATCAGCACTGTAAGCATGTTTAAAGTGGGTCAGTCATGTGTCTTAGGACCTGCTGTGTTGTGTACGGGGGGGAGCACTCGGGAGCTCTTTTGTCCCTCTCGGTTTGGGTGTAGACTAGGAAATTCTTGCATACCATGTGAAAGTTGAAGCATATATGCCAACACCGGTTCCAGGGAGGTGAAACTAAAGTGGTCTCTCTGGACTGGACAAGCCCGACCTTCATAGACCTGATGTATCACCGCGGGCATACCGGGAACTCTTCAGGTACCCAAACTAATTCAAACCTGCCTTGAAATTCGATTGTCTGGGGGTCATGACTCCAGTTATGCTGATACATCAGGCCTGTGTGGTCAGAGAGTTGTCCCTATCTACAGGCCATGCAAGGATTGCAGATCCCCATTCTGAGCTCAGGGGGCACAGGGCATGAATTGTGCTTTTATATATTTCCTTTACAGACACCCGGCTGAGCCATTTTTTTAAGGGATTTTCCATCCTCCTAGATCAGATCACAGATTACTTTCTGGTACGTTCTGATCTGCAACTTTTAGCTAGTTGTAGCTTCCTTTTGTGTTCTAGATACATATGAGACCGCACTGAATGGTGTATTCCATTGCCATGGGGCTGGACTCTGGAAAGCAGATTTTTGCTGTACCCCTAGAGCGATTTGTTGTGGCAGCTGAAGAAGCCGATCGATACATGACCAACATGAGCAGTAGGGATCTTGTAGGGAAAAGTGAAGCAGTTAGAAAAGTTGATGGAAAGTATAACCCAGCAAAGGATGGAACAGCCCTTGAAGTCACCAGGCTGTATAGATGTCCGCTTTAAGTGGATCATCTCTCTGATGTTTCCATAAGAAAAAACATTAGTGCCTTGCTGAAAGGGGCTCCCTCTGGATGCATCCAGCTTCTGGTAAACTTGGGGTCTATTTCTGAACAATACATAGAGCTATTAACCCTACACATCTTTATGAAGGTTTCTTCCGTGTAAATAGATGAAAAAACCTCTTATCAAATGTAGTGTAATACTGCATTTTGGCCACTAGAAGGAGCTGAGGAGCATATGAATCTTTCCTTTGCTCATCACCTCCACCTAGTGGCCACAATGCAGTATTACATTACCTACATCCGATTGGAAAAGAAAGTGTATTCAGTTTTGCCTCCTATACACACAGTGAATGTTCAGAAAGATTTGTAGGGTGAATGGCTCTGTGAACTGGTCAGAAATAGACCCCCTTCGGCTTCTCCACCAAGGGCCATGGGTACTTTCTTTGTGAGGCAGAGGCATTGATTGGCGGCTTCACACAGAACCCGCCCCTGACCACAGCGGAGAAGTGTCACACAAGCAAAGGCTAATCAGATCTGGAGGTAGCACACGGGTTTTCCAGAGCTTCAATGTGTGTTCTTATGGAAACGGTAGTGGCTTTAGCCTGTTTTTGACTTTAGTCTTGCTTCACCTTTTTGCTTATGGTTGTAGAGTGAACCTGTCAGAACATATGGGGTCTGCCTCTATTTTCTGTATTAAAGGTACAGGCTTCAGGGAGGTCACCCCCGCCCTTCCTTTACTATTTAATGGAGTGGTAGGCAACCCCATCATTCCTCTGGGAGTCATACATGTGGCTGCCAGTCTGGCAATGCCTTATGGGACTTGTAGTTCCACAACAGCTGGAGTGCTGAGATTGGCCACCCCTGAGTCGCCGGCATGGAATACGCAGGTTAGGGGTCCCGACTTAACTGGTATGTACTTGTTGCAGATCAGCGACTCACTAACACTATTGGAAGCTCCCATGATTCCTTATAAACTGGATCCCCCCATGTATGTTACTGCTTAGGATTACAGTAGGCCTGGTCCTTCTGATGCAGGAAAAATCTAACCCATTAAAACAAAATGCTTTTTTTTTTTTTTTACACTTTTTATTCTCCTTTCTGTAGAGTTGTTTTGTATGATTTTTGGTTGTGTATTTATATATGCGAGCTGTGACAAGCTCTCCGTTGCTTTTGCCGTCTTCGTCCTATATAGATGTTTTATCCAGGTTTTCTGTTCTTGCTTTTTATGGTACTGCATACGTGGTAGCTATAATGTCATAGACCAGGGCTGGGCAACTCCAGCCCTCTGGCTGTGCTTTAACTACAAATCCCAGCATGCCTCTGGGAGTCATGCCTGGAACTGTCAGCCTTTCAATGCCTCCTGGGACTTGTAGTTCCACAACAGCTGGAGGGCCGGAGTTGACCACCGCTGCCATAGATGCGTTGCTTTCAGTTATTTGGTTCTGAATGTCCACCCCAATAATGATCTTTTTTTTAAAAGTTGCAGTAGTTTTGGTTGTGCTGTATGAGCCGGCAGCCACTAGGTGGTGCTAGAGAACGCATGCAATAACCTGATGAGGATTGAGGCTCTTCTGACCTTTTGTGGAACTAAAACCCCCAGCAAGCCTTGTCAGCCAATGGCTGTTGCAGCATTATGGGAGGCGTACTGCTCTTCCTTCACGCACATGCAAATCTCGTTCCTCATTTCAGTCAGCGCAACAGAATTCTGAACTTCTAAAAGGTTAACGGTGACCATGATATTCATAGTTGTGATGTCACGGAAGCTCCAGACTCCGTTTTACTAGCTGCTCATTGTTCTTCTTTAGTCACGTTGTTTTTAGACTCTTTTATACACTACAAATAAAGTTTTATTTCTCTTTTTTTATTAAATCCGCCCTCGTCTCCTCTTCTTTTTTTTTAATAGACTGCTAGTAGTAGAGGATTGAAATGTTCTGATGGCTACAGACATGACATGTGACCGATCTGGATGACGCCAATGTTTATCTCAATGTGCCTGCTCGTTGCTTCATAACATTCAAACTTTTGAGCCCATTGGGTTTGCTTGGCTGAATTTGTATCACACTGAGAGCTCTGCATGAATAGTTGTAGTCTAAATTATCCCACCCCCATTTCATATTATTATACAGGATTTATATAGTGCCAACAGTTTGCGCAGCCCTTTACAATACAATTCAAGACAAGATGGTGAGGTGGGCCCTGCCCCTGAGGGCTTACAATCTAAAAAGGGAGGGGGAAATGATACATGAGGAGGTGTCTGTGTGGGGATGAATTGTATTGGAAGGTGATGGTTGAGCGGTTAGGTTGAGGTGGGATAGGCTTCCCTGAAGAGATGAGTCTTTAGGGATCGCCTAAAGGCAGTCAGTGGGAGATAGACGGACAGGTTGGGGTAAAGAGTTCCAGAGAATGGGAGAGACTCTAGAGAAGTCGTGGAGGTGAGTATGTGAGGAGTTGACTAGGGAGCTGGAAAGCAGGAGGTCTTGGGAAGAGCGGAGTGGACGGTTAGGGTGATATTTTGAGACAAGGTCTAAGATATATCCGTGATGGAAGCCAGTGGAGGGATCGGCAGAGGGGGGTTGCAGACACTGAGCGGTCAGGTGGATGAGTCTAGCAGCTGCATTCATGATAGACTGAAGGGGGGAGGAGCCTGTGTAGTGGAAGGCCAATGAGGAAGGAGTTGGAATAGTCAAGACGAGAAATAACAAGGGAGTGGATGAGTAATTTTGCGGTGTCATTGGCGTATTTTGGAGATGTTACGAAGGTGAAGGCGGCAGGATTTGGATAGTGAGGGTCTGGTACATTAATAGGGGAAGTTGATTGGACAGTGGCGATCTGATCCCGAATTGTATCTATTTTGTTTTTGAAATGAGTGGCAATGTCCTCGGCAGTGAGCGAGGTTCATATGGGGTTTATTGGCAACATTTACAAACTTTCAGTTGTTTGTAATCAACAAATCAAAATAAAACCAATTGCAATAGATCAGCACATCGAATATTTCAAGTGATTCCCCAAATCCAACTGAAAATGCAACTTTTCATGACTTCTGCGGTCTCAAAATGATTCAGCCATTCTAGGCCAGGAATCTTTAGGCAAACCTTCATGGTAAGCATCTATAGTACTTAGTAGAGCACCCTGTTGATGCTGGGACCTGCTGCAAGCGAGATGCATAGCCAGACAACAGCTTCTGGCAATGTTCCTGAGTAACCTTATCCCGTTCCTCATGAGCAATGGCCTCCAGTTCACAAATATTCTCGGGTTTGTGTGCTGCAACCGCCTTCTTTAAATCCCACCAGAGATTTGTCTATGGGGCTCAAGTCATGTGACTGTAATAGCCACTGTAGAATCTTCCTGGACTTCTGCAACCAAGCCTTGGTGGAACCTGAAGTATACTTGGGATCATTGTCCTGTTGGAAGGTCCAAAGACGCCCAGCTTCAGTTTCCTCACAGACGGCATGACATTTTCTCCCAGGGATTTCCTGATACTTCAATTAATCCATCTTTCCTTCCACACGCTGCTGGTTTCCAGTGTCAGAGGATGCAGCCTGTAGGCGGTGTTCTTTGCAGAGCTTCCTTATTCTTCCGCTAATCCATAGGGCCGAAAAGGTTCCAGTTTTGTTCCAATGCTCCACAGAACAAAATCTCAAGACTTCTGTGGCTTATTTCTATGATTTTGGGCATATGGGAGCCGACTTTTCTTGTGCTTTTGGGTCACAAGTGGTGGATGTCTTGGAGTTCTGGCATTGGAAACCACCTGCCTTTAGTGCGTGCCTTACTGTGCAATCTGAAGCCTCTGTGCCTGTGGCCACCAAGTCTTGCTGCCGGTCTTTTATAGTCACTCAGAGGTTTTTCTTAACCTGCCTTCTAAGATGTGTGCGTACAGTATGAATAGAATCCCTCACAGATCTTGTGAGGGATTCTATTCATACGGTCTGTGAGGAAGCTGAAGCTTAGGCGTCACTGGACCTTCCAACAGAACAATGATCCCAAGCATACCTCACATTCCACCAAGGCTTGGTTCAAGTCCTCCGGGAAGACTCTACAGTGGCTATCGGTCACTTGACTTGATCCCCATAGAAAATCTCTGGTGGGGTTTTAAAGACGGTTGCGGCATGCAAACCCAAGAATAATCGTGAACTGGAGGCCATTGCTCATGAGGGTACAAAGTTCCTCAGGAACGCTGCCAGAAGCTGGTGTCCGGCTATGCATCTCGCTTGCAGCAGGTCATAACAACGAGGGGTTGAATAATTTTCATTACAACTGTACATATAATTACAGCCCAGAAGTTCAAATGTTGTTGGCTTGAGGTTTTCTTCTCAAGACCTCGAGCAACAGATGTATAGAAATGTCAGACTGCCAGCAATAGCTCACACTTAGGGGCTGATCTATAAATCTTGCAGTGCCACTAGATGGAGAATAGGAATTTCCTGTCTTTAGACGGCTGCTCAGCCACGCCCCCTCGTGCTCGCTCGAGCGGCAAATGCCAATATTTGAAAACAGGCAGCGATCCCCGTTAATATACAAGCGATCCGCCGGCTATAGAGCCAGCGGATCGCTTGTATGAGGTCCCGGGATGTGCGCCCCCTCCCGCTGGTTCCAGGCTTCACTGTGCCCAGTGCGAACCCGGGACCAGCACACTGCCTCTGTCACAGGGGAAGGTTGGGTCCCCTCTGCTCTGAAAGAATGCAGAAGTGTTGTATAAGACATCACTTCCACATTCTTGTGCCACTCTCCAGCTTCAGATGCTGGAGAGAAGCTGATAAAGCAGATCTCTTGAAGTGTTTAAAAGGGAACAGTGCCTGAAGCTTTTCATGCCTGCAATTACCTCGGTTAGTCGTCAGATCAATCCGTCCCTTGGATCTCAGACATAATCTGTCGGTGGGGTCCTCACTTCTGCGCAGGTCTTGCTTAAATCAAAACAGTGGCCAGGCTGTGGGCAATCCATTTACATATTCCTAAAAGGAAGCTTCATTGACTTCTGTAGCTGCAGGCACTATGAAATAATTCATTCTTAAAACCTACAGTGCAAGTACTTCCTCTTATTCAGTGGCTTAGCTCAGCCTATCACCTCCTCACAGAATGGACTTAGCTCACCTTTCCACACAGTGACTCACCAGCAGGTAACAGAGTGGGCTACTGAGGTGAATGAGGAGCTGCTCCCTTTCAGCAGTGACCAAGTGGCTCATCTCATCATGCTCCCCCTCCCAGCACTGATGCTGAAGCTTGGTACTCTGTTCCCTACTTCTAACAGTGGCTCAGCTCCCCTTGTATTCATTTGATAACCATGACTCTGTAGCTCAGCTCACTCTGTTACCGTCTCCCATCAGTGACTTAAGAGCCTTTTAATCTCAAATGTAAACACAGAGCAGGAGTACTAGACGAGGGGAGAGCAGAGTGCTGAGACCCAACTCTAATGACTTCAGTGCTTCTCATGTGAATATTGAGAATACATTGCTCCACAGTGCTTGCAGCTTCAGAGGTCAGTGAGGGCTTATTTTAAAGTTAATTTATTGCTGGTTAATAAGTAGCTGCTTGAATGTCCCTCGTCTGACCACAGGCTCACTTTAAGCCCCGCCCCTGTGGTTTTACTGTCAAATGCCAGTCTCTTAAAAGGAGCCTGGAAGGGGGAGCAGGGCTTAACCTCAGCTTGTGCAGAATTTGAGAGTCTCCACCGGGATCAGTTTGAAGAATAATGGAGGTACTTCCAGTCACTGCAGTGTTACATTTCAGCATTGTTGGCTTAGAAATGTTTTATGTCAAATTCCCTTTAAGGTGCCAAAGACTCAAGAGTGCAGCTAGGTATGCCCTACTGATCCTAAGCCCCCTCTGCAGATAGTGGGGTTCATGACATGTTTTTTAAGGGAGTTGTAAAGTCCCAGCACATGCCATCCAGTTGTAACCTCAGCATTGTAGTATGAATACATACTAGAGTTGTTTCTGATAATGCAGTCAAAGCTTACATGGAAAAAAAAAATGCCTTTTATGTAGTGAGCGCCGCCTTCTGTCTGCCCATCACTTCCAACAACTTCCTAGTGTGCTTTGTGTCTCTTTCCCAGCTGCTTGATGTGACTCAATCTCAAGACTACATAGCCCCAGGCCCGGCGCTACCGCAAGGCAAGTCAGGCAGCCGCCTGAGGGCGGAAAAAACAGGGCATTTTGACAAGTACTTTTTGGGCATTTTGACAAAAATGCACCTTGCCTGTGTAGGCAAGAATCCTAGCACCGGCCCTGCATAGCCCAGCAAGCATTAATAACGTCACATTGTTCAGATGTTGAGTTGTAGTTCAGACGGCAGGGACTGTGCGGCTGGCGACACCAACAAATGCATATTGAGTGCATTGAGGAAGTCCCTCCTATGGGCATCTTCAGTTAGTAACGTCTAAATAGATCTGGTTATTAGGTGCGGGGTAGAACTTATAGAAATACATATGACCATAGATACCCTTTGAATGTACAGAAGACGTCACCTCATCTCCCCATGGACAGTTACAATGGTGATCCTGCTAAAAAAATAATAAAGAAACCCACACAGGATGCTGGGACCTTGGAGCACCTCCCAGGTATAAACAGAGGGATTAAGTGTGGGGATTCTCCCTGTAAATGGCCATTGACAGGACACGCAGGGATGACCGGCACCAGAAGGTCTATGACAGGGGTAGGCAACATTTGCACTCCAGCTGCGCTGAAACTACAAGTCCCATAAGGCATTGCAGGATTGGCAGCCACAGGCGTGACTCCCAGGGAGTTTCTAGTTTTACCACAGCTGGAGATCCAGGGTTGCCTGCCCCTGTAATAAAAATGTCAGGGTGACAGCCTTGGAACCAGAACCTCCAAAAGCAAGCTGGCAATGGCAGCTCCCATTTTGTTTTCCCTCACTTACGTCCCCTTTAAGAATGAATTTCTTGCATAATCCCAGCCGTGACTTCTGTAATCTTGGCCAAGAGGCAGTTGCACAACTACAATCCCACATCCGCCACCACAATGCTAACAGGCGTCCTATGGAAGCGCCTGTTACCACAGCAACTGGAATATTGCGGTAGAGCTCTTGTTTGGGAGTAAACAGAATGGTTGCTACGGACAACACTTCCACCTTGTGCTTTCTTTTTACAGCAGGGGTTGCCAACCTCGGCCCTCCAGCTGTTGTGGAACTACAAGTCCCATGAGGCATAGCAAGACTCTTGATAGCCACAGGAATGACTCCCAGAGACAGAAGCATGATGGGATTAGTCGTTTCACCACAGGAGAGGTGCCGAGGTCGACTACCCCTGAGTTTGAATAAAAAAGTAATAAAGAGTATGTGTATAACAAAAAAATGTTTTTATTTAACATTACAAAAAAATACAAAATCCTAAACTGAACGACAGAGTATAAAAATACATGAAATGTCGGCACGAGTAATAAAGCTTTATAAAATGTGCAAAAATTGAAAAAGGAAGAAGGACGAGACTTCCATTGAGCTCCAAGCGTTCCAAAGCTGGACCCCAACAGCCATCCCTCCCCACACCCCTCAATGGAATGCTCTGGGACTCTGTAACCTATAGAAAAGTTTGTTCTTCAAGGGGCCGTGACACAGCTATGACTTTCTGAGCTTAAAGTCACTCTTTGCATTTTGAGTGCCCCCCGCCCCCGTTATGGAGTCTTCCTGGACACTCCGGAGAATACCTTGGGCCCCATTCATACCCGAGTGTGTTGTCACGCTGTTCCCAAATCTCGTCAACGTTCAGTATGAAGAATCCCATCATTCTAAAAGTGAGGGCAGGAACCTCTTACTACTAGATAATTCAGCTTAGTATCTTCAAAGACCAAATTGTGTTCATTTTTTTTGGGTACCACCAAGTCCACCTTGAAGGGAAGCCAACGTTCTTACAATGGCAATGCTCTCTGCATCATGGAAGGCTGTCCAGCACTGGAGAGGAAGTGAAGAGGACCCAGTGTGTCCCAAGACTGGTCTGTGGAGGGAGGTGAGGGGAATGTGGTGGTGGTGGGGGCGGGTCGTGCTGGGGTCGGTATCTGGAAAAAGGTTAGCCTAACCCAAACTGGTAATTTTTAGAGGGTTCAGGTTGTGAAGAGTGTGCTGCAGGTTTCCTCTCTGTAATATAACAGAACAGTCCAGTAACAGGGAACACAAGCGTAATGTCTGTAAATACTAAGCGTAGGAACTCCCACCACCAGACTTAGGAGAAGCTTGTGGTTCAGCCTACCAGCGGCTCCTCTAAACCATTGGCTGGACTGAAGAAGGCCATCATCAAGCAGAGGTTTCTCCATCGTGGTTGGCGGGGATTGTGTCCACCACGGCAGGAACAGCTTCATTAAAGGAAGCAAAAAATTGTTGCGATTCAACATAAAATATGGGAGTGCCAGGTTGACCTTCATCGGCCAGTGCCATTGGGTCAGTGATTGGCGGGTCCTGAGGGCTCTCCGGGCACACGCTATCAGAAGATCCAGACATGGAGCTGGTTGACCTCTTGATGACTGAGAAGCGACTACTGGGTGCTACAAATAGCGTACTGAGAGCAGCAGACGAGGGCGGAGGAGAGGCGCCATTGCCTCCCATGAGGCGGCTAAGCAACGGAAACGCATAGGATAAAGTCTCTTCGTTCAATTCCTCGATGTCTGAGAGGTGCTGGTACTGCATGTCCTCCTTGGCGAGCCTAATTCACAAATAAATGGATACATTTCATCAAAAGATCACCAATGGTTATAATTATAAAGTGGGTGCCAACACGAAGGTCTAAAATATCATAACAGAGCTGAAATGCTACATTTGTGGTCCCGAAGACCGTGTGATTGGGTCCTGTGGTCCCTGATGAAGGGGAGGATCAGAGTGGCTGATCCTTCCCTTCAACAGAGGTCATGTGACACAATACATAGGCTATGGATTATGTTGAGGAGCAGAATTTTCCCCAGTAAAGTAAGGTACATCAGCCCTGGTATAGCAAAACCAAAATCAAAGATGGGTGGTACGTACGCCATGTCAAACGTGGATCCCTGGAAGGAAGGTTGGTACTTCTGGAATAAGGTGGCTGCTGTGTACGGCGGACGAGGATCTGAATCATTCCAGTATCGATCCTTCACCAGAACAGGAACGTCACCATACATCTCATCCACTGCCAGCATGGACACCTAGAAGGAGAGCCAAGAGGTCACCCCCGTGCAATGACATGAACTGGACATGTCTGGAACGAGGACATCAGAGAAGGCCCAACACCATCTCAATGACACATCTGATACCACATGGCCAGCCAATGGAAACAAGCTCATGACTAATGTGTATGACCCGGCTTTGTGCATGGAGTGGCCCTTGAAGAGTCAAACTATTCTTCATATTTGGCTTCTGCTTTGCGTAAACCCCAAAACACATTGGCTGTCAACGCTTAATGGACCCTTCATTTGTGACAAAGAAAAATTAATACCTGGACATCCTTTCACTCCATTCAGGGCAGGAGAGGAGGGAGGGGGAGGAGTCACTGTTCTGACCCATTTTCTGTGTGTGTGTTATATGAGCTTCAGCTACTGAGCTCTATAAACACTTGATACTGCATTTAGTGCAAAATACAAGCAAGGGGTTAGCTTCAATGAGAGTCGTGGTATACTTACCCTTCCAGGGGGGTGACTAGTGAACCCCCAGGAGTGTAGAATAGTGTCCCATGCCCATCACTGTGGTTCCATATGCTGGTCCTTGTGTCACTACTATGTCCTATGTTTTTTCTTTTTGAAATGTTTTTATCTAGTAATGGAAGCATGAGGCTGGAGAGCCCAGAGTGAGCCAAACGTCTGATAAAAGGACATCTCATGGTCACCTACCCCCTGCCAGAGTAGACCGGGCTGGGGCTCTGCAGAATAGCCATCATACTCCACTTTGAGGAACATTAGACTTTTTTGGGGACTTTCCCCTTTTCTTAGCACGAGCGTGTCCTCAGGGGGCTCAGACCATTAGCTGGGCGACTCATCAACATAAAACACAACCAAGAAACGTTGTTCTGTACCTGGAAATTCCGGTCAATCAATAAATTGGTTTCAAAGTCATCATCGTCCTCACCAAACGGATTAATCAGCTGCTCTCCCACCTTGTGAGGGAAGGAAGCAGAATATGAAGTCATGTTTGCGGGTCCAAGAATCAGCTTTGCTAAAACCAACACAAGAGGAAAACTTTATACCGACCTTCAGCCAGCCGGCATAGAAGAAGAACTGAAGGAGGGTGAAGACGGGGACATAGAGGTCCAGGTCGTGGCCGGAGTAGCCCTGGACCGGATCCAGGAACTGGCGTCCTATCAGGCAGGTGAGGAAATAGCTGTATACGGCGATGGTCACTACCTGAGACCAGAGAGAGAGAGAGAATGTAAATATGAAATCTAATCAACAAGGAGGCTAGAAGAGTGTTCTGTGTGTTTTATATTAAAGCAGAACTCTGGGATCAGCAAATATCCTCATACAAGAGTCATGCGTGTTCTTCCTGGATTCTTGGTGAGCTTTGTGTATTTCTTCCAGATCTGTGCAGTAATCCAGTGTGAGACTTGGGGGTTCCTGTAATAAAGACCACTCACTGCCCTCTCTCCTTGTGCAGGGTGACCAGTCTTGTCTCTGCCCCTTTCTGTCATAAAGACCGGTCACTGCTACCCTCTCTTTGTGCAGGGTGACTGGTCTCGTCTCCGCCCCCCCCTGTAATAAAGATCAATCACTGCTGCTCTCTCCTTGTGCAGGGTGACTGGTCTTGTCTCTGCCCCCTCCTGTAGTAGGTGGGGCCTGCTGGGTTCCTCCCACAGCAATATGCACAGGATATGTGCAGCGCAGTGATGATGTCTAAGGCCCTGTTCACATTGAGCGATTTATCGCACTGTAATTCCCGCGATATCGTGGCTATTTACAGCGAGATATCGCTCTTCAATGCTTTGCAATGGGGCAAAGGGTCCTGCTGTCGCGGGTCGTGTGTCGCTACAGCAGGACCCTTTCTGGAGCGGCAAATCGCGCGATAGCGATCAAAATGCAAATCGCGTGACAAACGCGCGATTTGCCAATCGCCAAGTGTGAATGGGGCCTAATACTTTTATATGGAAAAAAAATCCTGTTTTTGGAAAGGCATTTGGTGCACAAAAAGTGGATTTATATATTTTGTGGTTTCAGCGGAATATATTTAAATTGTTTTCTTGTGCCCGGAGTTCAGCATTAAGTGGACTATGGAAAAATAATTGGGGGGGGGGGG
>NW_017308385.1:155106-156068 GCF_000935625.1 Nanorana parkeri | reverse complement strand
CACACAGTTTAGAGAGTCACTGATTATTTGATATGCATTTATATGTTATTTTAGTTACTGGAGCCCGCGCCTGGCTTCTTCTAGGACTTGGGATGATCCAGCATTGAGCATTGAGATCCCTCTGCCATAAGTCCTATAAGCCCCACAAGACTCTAAACCTGTCACCTGGGGTTTTGAGTACCTTACCTGAGTGTACACGAGGGGGATACTGATCCAGTCATAGTGGAAGAGCATGCCGCAGTTTCCACGGAAAGCGTTCAACTCCTATAGAAACAGAAGAGATATTCTACATTAAAAGTCATGTGCAGGGCAGCCTGGCACCAGGAGGGGGGGGTGGGGAATACAGTATAGCTCAGTGTAGATTATAGGGCCATGGAGAGGGGCCGGGGGGCGGGGGCTATAACTTAACTTTGAACTGTCCTTCCATCCTTTTGCACCCATGTTATAATCCACATTTTAGGCCTGGAAATTACTTCAAACCCCCCACACATTATACATTTTCTGAAAGCCCCTGGAGAATAAAATGGCGGCAGTTGCACATTTTTATGTTGCGCGATATTATTATTAGACCCCTAGTGTCACTTATTTCCATTACAAAGAAGCTGATTGGGCACGGATCGCACTTGATCAGCTTCTTCTCAAGCTTCCCTAGCCGGAGAATGACAACTGAGGAGCTGAAAGTGGTGCAATCAGCGTCGCTTCCGGTTTTCATTCAGTGGGGAGGAGATCAGGGAATGGCTGCTCGCGTCTCTCTCTCTCTCTCTCTCTCTCTCTCTCTCTCTCCACTTCCCGACGACACCTATGATGCCGGTCCTGGGACTGCAGGAGAGGCAGCATAACCCAGGAAGCAAGGCGGGGGGAGGGGAAGGGGGTCTCTGTTTACCAGACCCCTCACTCTCCACCTCAGCCATTCAAAGAATACATTACATGCTTTTCAGGAAAAAAAAAGGCGTTCTGTGATT
>NW_017308385.1:153595-155075 GCF_000935625.1 Nanorana parkeri | reverse complement strand
ATCCTTTTATTTATGTCAGAAAGTCTGAGATTGTCCTGTGTCCTCTGCACGCTTCCTGTTTTATCATCAGCCCTCCTAGTTCTTATCTTGGGAATAGAGAATGATCAGCCTTTATGTTAAGTTGATGGGAGATTGGGAGGGTTTGAGCATAGTTACATAGTATTTGGGGTTGAATAAAGACATACGTCGATCAAGGCCAACCCATATAGATCAACTCTTATATATAAAAAATACACTGGGCAGGGCTGACACCATTCTGCGTGCGGTCAGCCCAGCACAAGACTGCTAAAAGCATTTCTGGCAGATCAATGGGAATTTTTCTGTATGGGGGAGGGGGGTAATTAAAGGGGTAAGACATGGGGGCAATGTATTGTAGTAGAGATGTAATGCACTTTTTTTTCATTGTGCATACAGCCACCCGTCAGACACAGTACCGGGCCCCGGATAGTGTTCATTGTTATGTTATACAAATAGTCTGAAGTATATTGTGACACAGAGGAGTTCTAGGAAGCCGGTGGAGACGACGTATCATGAGATCCTTCCTCCTCGTTCCGGGCCTGAGCCGCCAGACTGCAGAACCAAACGCATGGAACCCAATACTTGTTATAAGAGGAGCACAGATTCTCAAACTTCTTCCGCTCAAAGCGAGTCATAAACCCTGACGGAGGAAGACAAGACACTTCATTAGCCAACACCAGGGGTAGACTCCACGTTAGGGGGACAGACTCCATGTCACATATCTCCTTCTGTCTGTGTCACCCTGTGGTAGAAGGGACAGACTCCATGTCACATAGCTCCTCCTGTCTGTGTCACCCTGTGGTGGGAGGGACAGACCCCAGACTCCATGTCACATAGCTCCTCCTGTCTGTGTCACCCTGTGGTGGGGGGGACAGACTCCATGTCACATAGCTCCTCCTGTCTGTGTCACCCTGTGGTGGGAGGGACAGACTCCATGTCACATAGCTCCTCCTGTCTGTGTCACCCTGTGGTGGGAGGACAGACTCAATGTCACATAGCTCCCCCTGTCTGTGTCACCCTGTGGTGGGGGGACAGACTCCATGTCATATAGCTCCCCCTGTCTGTGTCACCCTGTGGTGGTAGGACAGACTCCATGTCACATAGCTCCCCCTGTCTGTGTCACCCTGTGGTGGGGAGGACAGACTCCATGTCACATAGCTTCCCCTGTCTCTGTCACCCTGTGGTGGGGAGGACAGACTCCATGTCACATAGCTTCCCCTGTCTCTGTCACCCTGTGGTAGAAGTGATAGACTCCATGTTGGTTCTCTCAAGTTGGTCACAAACCAGCACCCGCCACCACCGTCTCCAATTTTTTTTTTTGTCAATGAGTTTTCACTGTGTTACCCCCACTGAGAAAGACAATATTTGCACCTTTGTGGGCTTTCCCGGCAATCCAAGTTGGCCCCATACGGGTGTTTGGGCTCTTGCTCTCCTATATCAGAAACATTTATATGTTGTATAT
>NW_017308385.1:152621-153572 GCF_000935625.1 Nanorana parkeri | reverse complement strand
TCATCTGTGGGCCTCTAGTCAATGTCACAGAGCAGAGAGTGATAGAAGAACTCACCGGCCTCCACCACATGGTCAATGGTTGGGAACCTTTTGAAGGCGGCTGTGCTGACGGACCGCAAGATGAGTAAACCGGACAGGCTGCAGTACCGCATGAGCGTCCGCCGGTACATCCTCCCTTGCTCATCCGCACCGTGAACCGCGGCATTGATGGCGCACATGACGCGGTCAGGCATTGGCATACACAAGTACTGGTTCCACCATCTGTTCACCACCAGGGTGACATAGAAACCTGCAGGACACAAAAACAAGGGGGGGGGGGGGTCAGTGGATGGAGGGATGGTCTGATGGAGCTTTCACCATGGACAGGAAAGTCTCATTAAATAAAAGTTAAAGATTAACAGAATGGGGGAAAGAAATGGGCCCCCGACTCCTCTGTGATACTAGAATGGTGTTGGGTGTACTTTATTTTTTTTCTAATTTTCATTTACGCTGATGTAGTGTGTATATGTTATATATACACTGTATATGCACTATGGAGTCATTTAGAATCGATTTGCAGAGCCATATGCTCTGATGATCCCTGTGAATGTTCATTCTGTGCGAATAGAGGCAAAAGTGAACGTTCTTAGTATATTTTCCTTTCAGGTTGAATGTAATGCTGCATTATGGCCACCAGATGGAGCCGAGGAGCGTAAGAAATAAGTATTTCCTATGCACCTCAGCTCCATCTGGTGGCCATAATGCAGCATTACATTACATTCAACCTGACAAGAAAATATACTAAAGAATGTTCGGGTTTTTTTCATGTATTCGCAATAAATGAATTTTCATAGAGATTCCCAAGGGGTTCTGCAAATTATTGATCAATAGACCCCTATGTATGTTTTATGCATGTGCCTTGTTGCAGACATTTTTCTGTGTCAGGCTCATACATGAAAGCTAGAGTATAAT
>NW_017308385.1:147978-152547 GCF_000935625.1 Nanorana parkeri | reverse complement strand
ATAGAATTTGCAGCAGAAGCTTCTTACCGAGCACAAAGGAGACCGGGATGAGATTTGCGTAGTTGTTGCAGTAAATCGACACCTTTTCAAAGCTGCGTTTCTGATCTTCATTGAGTAAGAACCTGTGAAAGGGAACAAAATCATATCATGGTGGACTGTGAAATCTACAATCTTATTGGCACATGTACCGACTCCCTACATCCCCATTCAACAACCCAACATGAACCTCTACCGACTCCCTACATCCCCATTCAACAACCCAACATGAACCTGTACCGACTCCCTACACCCCCATTCAACACCCCAACATGAACCTGTACCGACTCCCTACATCCCCATTCAACAACCCAACATGAACCTGTACCGACTCCCTACATCCCCATTCAACAACCCAACATGAACCTGTACCGACTCCCTACATCCCCATTCAGCAACCCAACATGAACCTGTACCAACTCCCTACATCCCCATTCAACAACCCAACCAGTGGCGTAACAATCACCATAGCGACCCAGGCGGCCGCTATGGGGCCCGAGGCACGGCCAGGACATCTCCCTGATGCCATGCGGACCGCCTGGGTTGCTATGGCATCTTGCTCGGACAGCCAGGCTGCTGGCTGTCACTGGCGGCTGTGAGGAGGAACGCTCCGTTCCTTCTCACAGCCGCTGCTGAGTTGGTGACAACCAGCAGCTTCGCAGGAGGTGGCTGGGCCCGTCATCGGCAGTGATCGAGGAGGCGGGGTCCGGCGATCGAGGGGGGCGGAACCCGGCAATCGAGGAGTCGATCGTGGAGGAGAAGGAGGCGGACAGAGGATCAGGGCTGACAGGTAAGAGGGCTTGACCGCCCGCCTGAGACCCTGCAGAGCCTACCATAGAGAGTATATGGTGGGCTCTGCAGGGTCACCCTTAGGTGGGCTGTTTGGGTTATCAGGTGGGCGTAACTAGAAATCACAGGGCCCCATACAAAATTTTGCTATGGGGCCCTGTGATTTCTAGTTACGCCCCTGAACCCAACATTAACTAACCTGTACCGACTCCCTACATCCCCATTCAACAACCCAACATGAACCTGTAGCGACTCCCTACATCCCCATTCAACATGAACCTGTACCGACTCCCTACATCCCCATTCAACAGCCCAACATGAACCTGTACCGACTCCCTACATCCCCATTCAACAACCCAACATGAACCTGTAGCGACTCCCTACATCCCCGTTCAACAACCCAACATGAACCTGTACCAAATCCGTACATCCCCATTCAACAACCCAACATGAACCTGTAGCGACTCCCTACACACCCATTCAACAACCCAACATAAACCTGTAGCGACTCCCTACATCCCCATTCAACAACCCAACAACCTTGTACCAACTGCCCCTTACAAAAAGGACTGAACCCAACGTACCTGTAAGTAATACTGAGCACCAGATACATGAAAAAGAACACCAGGAACTCCTTGTACAATAGCTTGTAAATGCTGCCCCTCCATAGTAGTAGGAGCTTATAGAACCCGCCAAACCGTGCATTTGCCACCCGAGCTGTATACGTGACCGTCATGACACAGCTACGCAGCACTACGCCGGAACCTAGAAAGAGAAAAATGTAAAACCATTAAAGTGGAACTCTGGACAAAATTTAAAAAAATGACACACAAGATGTGATCTGTCACTATTATTAACACAGCAGTCATTGTTTTCCCTTCTTCCTTCTCCAACATAAAATGATTAGCTGGTGATCCAGGCAGTAGGTCTGTTATTCCTCAACTTCCTTTAATTAAGACACTCAGGGGCCGGGTTACTGTAAAAGATGTTACAGGGGTAATAAGACACTCAGGAGCCGGGTTACTCTAATAAGATGTTACAGGGGTAATAAGACACTCAGGAGCCGGGTTACTGTAATAAGATGTTACAGGGGTAATAAGACATTCAAGAGCCGGGTTACTGTAATATGTTACAGGGGTAATAAGACACTCAGGAGCCGGGTTACTGTGTTTAATAATTGCATTTCTGATTCTATTGGTTTTTCTGTCTCTGGTGAATAAGTAACATTTCGGGGGCCTGGTATTGACCTCCATTGAATTGCTCAGGTCAGTTAGCAGAAGTCTGTGAGGAATGTTAGGTAATACGTTCCTGTCTTCAATGTACAAATAGTCCAGACAAACAATTTTATTATGGTCTCTCTGGTCTATATACCGTCTGCTTCTGGAGGTGTTGATTCAGTCTGGAGAACAATAGCGGACTCGGGAAAATTCGTGACATTTTAGGTTGGTCCATTCAGTCCAAGGACAGGTTAAGTGCATATAAAACAAACGTGAGCAGCACAGATGCAGACATACACGTTCCCACAGATCACCACGGGCCCATCCACCAAGGGCTGGGAGATGACTGCGTTGTCCCATAGAGGCCACATTCCCCCCTTTCATGTTTGTGGTTCTGGGGGAGATAACGCAGGCTGATTATTTATGAAAGGGACCTGGGATATCTTTGTGACAGTGATAAATGAGACCAGAGAAGCAGAGTCTTATCTGTGAGGTGACGCATGCAAAAAATAAGAAAATCGCAGACCACCACTACTCCAGCTTTTCATCATTCCCTAGACAAAGCTGTATTTCCCACAATGACACGTGTGGGCCGGTGCCCATCGTTAGTCATGATTTAAAAATACTGCGTGATCGTGCAAGACTTTTTAATAATAATGGTCTCGGTATCTTGATAAAAGGTTTTACAGCCATTAAAAAACTATGATATAGGTTGTAACGCAGATCAGAAATATTAGATGCGTTTGGAAATTAACAACCTCTAAGAACCAATGTTCAAAAGGCCTCATGTTAAATCGGTCAGCTGATCTACATAATTTACCCATGCGGTCCTTCACACAGGGGGGTCTGGAGATCAGGCTCCTCTCGGCAGGAAGCACAGGATATTTTGTATCCTAAACCAGGACAAAGTTTAGACCCTTTGTCCCCGACCATTTGGTCTCAGGCAGCAGAATGCCAGGACTCCAGGTGCAATTAAAAGCCTTGTGCTCAGAGTAGCCAGGGGTTCTTTTTACTTCAGTGTTACACATGAGATACTCATGGCTGGAGGGTCTCATTGGAAAGAGACGAGAAGATGAGGACTGCTAGGACATCTAGCTCTGAATGTGTGTTCCCTGATTAGGGACTACTGGGACTTGTAGTGCCTTACTAGCTGGAAACTGATGTCCTGCTCGAACACTGAAGAGGCTCCAGAGACCAGCTACACAGACCAGCTCTACAGAGAGCCTCCTGCCTTACCATCCCATGTGGATCCCTCTTCTGTGGAATGACCTGATGCCATAAGTGTGAGTTGTGACCCTCTTTCGTTGTACCGGGTTACAGTTACCCCTTTGCTGTGCCTGGATTGTTGCCATGTGTCCTTGGACTCCCAACTCTGCTGTTCCCTGCTGTGCTTGGATTGCTGCCCTGTGTCCCTGGACTCCAATGGTGATGTGCCCTGCTGCTGTTATCCCTTTGCTGTGCCCGGACTGCTGCCCTGTGTGTCCCTGGACTCCGCCTGGATTGCTGCCCTGTGCCCCTGGACTTTACCCGTTGCTATTTTGCCTGGATTGCTCCTACACTTGCTGTATCCTAATGTTGAGAACCCCTAATAAAGAACCCCCTGGTCAAGAGTCCAAAAAAAACACTCTTGGTCTCTGTGTGTGTTCTAGGGTTGCCACCTTTTCTTCAAGTGAAACCCGAACACTCTAGCGACGCACGGCCATTTTTTGGGGAGAATGAGTGGTGGCTTATTCATATGTAAATATCACAGTTGAGACTATTTTCGCAGCCAGTAGCCCCTATCTTAATTTTGGTTGCCCCTGTCTGCCTGACATCTTGTGTCCGGGTTTCTGCTGCCATAAAACCCGAACACAGCATTCAAAACCCGGACTGTCCGGGTGAATCCTGTACAGGTGGCAACCCTAGTGTGTTCTGTGTCTCCCACATCCCCCATCACATACATACACACATATAGTGTGTGTATGTATTATGCAACACTTTACAATACCCTTTTAAAGACAAAAACCTTGCCTTTTAAAAGACAATAACTCTTGCCTACTTTTGATATATATCTAGATATATCTATAGATAATCTATATATGTGTATATATAGCTAGATATATCTATAGATCTATATCTCTTATTTAAAAACTTATAATTTGAGCATAAAACCCAACCCCGAGATACTCTTTTCATGTCCCCCGTCCACCCCATAGGTCTAAATTCTCACCCTCATTCCGAAGCTGTCCCATACAGTACTCTATTTTCACCACAAGGCGTCCTCAATCTTCCAGGTTAAATGACACCTAATGTCACTCAGTCCAAAAGACAGAGCACATAGGGCAAGTGCAGGGCGCCAAGGACTCACACCCCAACAGTGTCACCACCACGGTGCCAGAATAACTGCATAATGGTCCAAAGAGCACCACAGAAGTCATCATGTCAGCACCACTCTCTTTAACTTTGAGGATCATCCACCCCCAGGTCAAGACCAAGCGGAAAGAGGACCCGACATGTCATGTGACAGGCCAGATGACTATGGAAAAAG
>NW_017308385.1:143570-146965 GCF_000935625.1 Nanorana parkeri | reverse complement strand
GGTGGAGCTGGGGGAGGAAGATTAGTATACAAGGGGGTGGCTGGAATTAAGAAATTCCTTGCACACAAAGGCTTGTAGCTTTTCCAGGACAAACGCTGTTCTATCATTAGAAATAACATTCTCCAGACCTCTAAACCTAAATCTTAGTGCAGAGCATCCCACACAGTGCCTCTTTGTTCCAGCTTATACCGGAGCAGATACAGGTGCAATACAATAGACATTCCATATTTGTTTGGTGGATATGTCAACATTCCTCAGCTTTCCCTGCACTTGGCTCTTCCAAGGCTACAGACCTAACGTACAGTAGTCCATCGGCCATAGAGGGGGCCCAGGGGCTGAGGGTTCTGGAGGAGCTGGGCAAACAAGCCCTACCACCCAACATGACGAGGAGAGAACCTGTAGAATCCAAAACACAGCTCACCACATATCCTGGGGCCAGCTTCCCCAGTAAACAAAAGACCTTTACAAATGCAGAAAAACAGTCAACAGACCTTATTTTGTACAAAACAGCTAGAACAACCGTCACGTCCATTCACAGTATAAAGAAGCATGCTACCTATGAAGTCCCAGCAATAATCAGGATATGACTGGACCTAAACAGGCCGAGTGGGCTACGGAGATGGTCACTGCTCCCTCAGGAGGCACAGATGGACAGACGGTCATGCTGGCGACAGATCAGAGACTGAAGGATTTCGGAATGTTTTGCACACAGCAGGTATCGCAGGACGACGGGAGGATCGGACCAGCACAAGAACTCAACGTTGAAGTTAATAGCCGTCTGCACCTGCAGAATGTGTCCCCCGAGGGGGTTAATGCTGGTGGGTTCCAAGGGCGCTAATTCAATTAGAGCGACTCACACATCCAACTATAACGTAATGAGGGCCGAATACAAAACTTTAATCCTGATTACGGGGCCAGAAAAACACTCAACACACTTCACAATGACAGAGAGGTCTTCCTACAGGGAGCCTGGAAGTTCTAAAGTATGGAAGCACTGCGAGGGGCATGAACGAGGTTGCTATGGGAGGCTACTGAGAAAATGTGGACATGAAAGTTAGAACGTTATAAATGGTTGTCAGAAGAAGAAGAGGAGCGAGAAAAAAAAAAAGCAAGAAGTTAGTCAGAAAAGGAAGCGAATTGCTGCCCTCCAAAAGACAATCACTGAAATCCTGGCTGCAAAAACTGTATTTATATATGTGCAGAAGGAGTCACTTCTGACATGTTTTGTGCTTTAAAGAGCTTTTACATGTGAACCATTTCTAGGGTGACCCTCTGCTGCCATATATTTATTAAGAAAAGTTGCTGCAGCTCAGAGTTCTGTGATTCACTGCCGGAGTACAGGGATTCACATCTTTCTCTGACTGATTTGCCGGAGTGCAATGAGCTGTATCAGCACACAGGGATATGACAGCCCATGCACAACCAGGGGACCAGCATTTCCAGAAGGTGGTCAGCCATCACAGCCCATGCACAACCAGGGGACCAGCCATTCCAGAAGGTCGTCCGCCATTACAGCCCATGCACAACCATGGGACCAGCCATTCTAGAAGGTCATCCGCCATTACAGCCCATGCACAACCAGGGGACAAGCATTACCAGAAAGTGGTCAGCCGTCGCAGCCCATGCACAACCAGGGGACCAGCATTACCAGAAGGTGGTCAGCCACCACAGCCCATGTACAAACAGGGGACCAGCATTACCAGGAGGTGGTGAGCCATCACAGCCTATGCACAACCAGGCGACCAGCATTACCAGAAGGTGGTCCACTATCACAGCCCATGCACAACCATGGGACCAGCATTACCAGAAGATGGTCCACCATCACAGCCCATGCACAACCAGGGGACCAGCCATTCCAGAAGGTGGTCCGCCATCTCAGCCCATGTACAACCAGGGGACCAGCCATTCCAGAAGGTGGTCCGCCATCTCAGCCCATGTACAACCAGGGGACCAGCCATTCCAGAAGGTGGTCCGCCATCTCAGCCCATGTACAACCAGGGGAAAAGCATTTCCAGAAGGTGGTCAGCCATCACAGCCCATGCACAACCAGGGGAAAAGCATTTCCAGAAGGTGGTCAGCCATCACAGCCCATGCACAACCATGGGACCAGCCATTCTAGAAGGTCATCCGCCATTACAGCCCATGCACAACCAGGGGACAAGCATTACCAGAAAGTGGTCAGCCGTCGCAGCCCATGCACAACCAGGGGACCAGCATTACCAGAAGGTGGTCAGCCACCACAGCCCATGTACAAACAGGGGACCAGCATTACCAGGAGGTGGTGAGCCATCACAGCCTATGCACAACCAGGCGACCAGCATTACCAGAAGGTGGTCCACTATCACAGCCCATGCACAACCAGGGGACCAGCATTGCCAGAAGTTAGTCCACCATTACAGCCCATGCATAAGCAGGGAACCAGCATTGCCAGAAGGTGGTACAGTTCTCCTTTAAGCACAACCTCGAGCATGTCTACAATCAACAAAGCCCTGTACACCGTGCTCCTCTACCTGCTGTTTGTTTGGGAAGCCAAAAATAAGAAGAGAAGGGCAGAGAAAACCTTGAAATATTGGATTTCCTCAACAAAACTAAAGAATAAAAAATTTGCTAATAATAAAAATTTACGTAAAAAGTAATGTTTTCACCGTTGTTACCAAAATTTGAAAAGCTTTTGGACACCTTTGTGATAATGAAGTCATTTATATGTCATGCAGTCCTGACTGAGCCCCTCCCCCCCAGACTACCCCATCACCATGCACATTATAGTCCACCATGGACTCTTTCAAGTGTTTGGGGTACAGCTGAGCTGACCATACATGTTACAATCCCCTATAGAGTGACCATCAGCTATGTAATGTGAGGACATTGAGACCACGATCAGTGGTGACCGGTGCAATGCTCCTGCAGACTCTCCTTCCCATCCATGGCCGGTTTATCATTCGGGAAACTCCATTCATCTCCAAAATCAAATGTTAAACTTCAAACTAAATTTGGAACAACAATTGTCAAGTCTCTGATGACATCATCGAACGTTCGTATGATAATCTACTGGTGTATGGCCGGCTTGAGGCGTCCCAGGGTAATCCGGGACCATGGGAGCCGAGTGTAAGAGATCACACAGGGTCAGTGGTCACAATTGTCCTGGTGCATGTGTGTGAGACCCTCTCAGGCCATGTGATGCTGGCTGATAACAAGCACCTGCAACATGTCAGAACACAAGGAAGCCAGAATCTTACCTGCTGCTGAGGATCCTGTCCAAATCACACAAGAGAGAAGGAAACTGACTACAAATCCTCCGCTGCTAACCCAATGTCTCCCCTCCCATTCCACACACTTCTGCCCCCTCCCTCCATTCTCACCCCCATCTGATTGTCCAGGTGATGGGGGAGGGGCAG
>NW_017308385.1:125383-143109 GCF_000935625.1 Nanorana parkeri | reverse complement strand
TATAATCTCTTCTCCATTGTTCAGATATATTTTCATTTCATTTCCTGCCATTATCTCCAGTTATCATCCCTTTCATTGTAATGATGCTGAGCACACACACAGGTGTCACCCCCATGAGGGGTCAGTCTACAGGTGAATGATAAGATGTTTAGCAGGGGCACATTACTGTCTTTGCCACACTTTGGCGCGCGCGCGTTGCATTCCTGCAGCCCATTTAAAAGGAATTGCGTCCTTGAGCCAGCCATACACTAGCCAGCCATACACATCCCATCATGTCTCTGCCTCTGGGGGTCATGCCTGGGCTGTCAGGGTCTTGCAATGCCTCATGGGACTTTTAGTTCCACCACAGCTGGAGTGCTGTGGTTGCTTACCCCTGGTGGAGTGTAAAGCAGTGGTAGGCAAACTCCGGCCTTCCAGCTGTGGTAGAACTACAAGTCCCATGAGGCATTGTAAGACTCTGACAGCCACAGGCATGACCCCCAGAGGCAGAGGCATGATGGAGTTTGTAGTTACATCACAGCCTGAGGGCTGCCTACCCCTGCCTTAGAGCAATGGTGTGGCATTAAAAATGAATGGCATTGCAATGCAGCAAGACATCACGTGCATCATTGAGCATTAGGGCTCATTCACACTAGAATCGGCAGGCACGTACAGCTCAGTGCTCCGTGCAGGGCTGTATCGGGCAGCTCCCGGGAAGGACAGGTGCTGCGTGTGATTAGTACGCAGCCCCTGTCCTTTTCTATGGGAGTACGCGGCCGTACGCCGCCCTATGCTCACCCGCACTGCACGTCCGTGCGGGTGCAGGTGAGCGTACTGGTACGCTGACAGGATGGATCCTGTCTACGTCCGAGTCCGGACACCCGCACGGACGTGCACTTGGGGGTGAGCATAGGGCGGCGAACGGTTTTACCGCGCGTTCACAAAGCACAGATGTGGAACGCGCTTATGTTGCCATTACTAGTTGATGGCACCCCAAACGCAGATGAGCAAATTCGTTTTTTTCCCCACACAGGACACATGTTGCAAAATATGTGACATGTATCTCCCACACTTGGCGCGCATCCAGGGACCCAGTGAAATCAATGGGGAACGGCGCCAAACATGGAAAAAAAATGCTTGTGAACGTGCGGGAGGTGCATCACCGAGACAAACGTTCCCTCTACACCCAGGTGTGAGTGAGGGCTACCCGTTGTCACCAGGACAACAAATCCCCCACTGGGTACACCTGTTCTGGTGACAATAGTCACCCATTTTGTAGACATTTCCTCTCACTTCCTGTTGTGTCTACGGGAAAGGAAGTGAAGGAAATCTCCCCAATGGGGCACTGACAAACTGGCCGGGGGGTTACCGTATAGTGATAGAGAACCCGGTGGGAGAAACCACAGCGCTTAGCGGGGGGACGAGGCAATGGATACACCCGGAAGATTGGAGTCACCGTCATTTCTTGCATGGAAACTCGGGTCACTTTAACCCCACAAGGACAAAGGGCAAAGTTCAGCAAGACGCAGCAATCCACCTGCAAACATTTCCCACAGACACAACTGCGATAAAATAAAATCTGACGTCTCATCGCACTTTGCCCTGCGTCATTTCACTGCATGCTGCCTCAGTGATTAAGGTTTATGGTGTGAACCGGCCCTGAAGCTGACCTCCAGGCAAACAAATGAAATACATATATGGGAGATGTTTCGCCTGCATGATGATTTAGATTCTGCCCATCCAGTTCTGAGATTTACACTGCTACACAGCACAGCCCTGGCTGGCAGACAACAGGACCTGATTTTTCTGTGCTGCAGTTCAATAACCCTTATAGGTTTTGTCCCAGCCCCAGCTGTGATTGGACAGTGAAAGGAGAAGCGGCTTTACAGTTATAAGCTATATAGCTCCACTGCAGGGGTTAAGAAAATGTTTCCCTGGATTTTTGCTTTAAAGAGTACCTGTCAGCACAGCAAACATTAAAATCCACATGAAACCTCCAGGTGCCTGTAGTTCAGGTCTAGTGCTCTGCAGAGCACCCCAGAAATGCTCCTGTGTTCACCCCTTCTGTCTACCTCTTCCATGCCGTAGGGTAGGAGGAGGGAGGGAGCTGACAACATGACTGCTTATCAGAGCCTTCCCATAGTGCTCAGGGAATCTTTTGTCATGTAGAAAATATATATATCTATATCTATATCTATATATATATATATATATAGATATATATATACACAGTATATAGATATTGCAAGACATCAGCAATGATCTTAGAGAAGCAATTGTCACTGCCCATCAGTCTGGGAAGGTTATAAGGACATTTCCAATGCAAAGTCCATCGTTCTACAGATCATATGCACAACTGTACATTGTATTTCCCATAGATACATTATACTTCCTATAGATGTGACTGGTTGTTTTTGTGTCAGGATGGTAGACTGGAGCCATGGTCAGGATGGCAGACGGGACCTTGGTCAGGATGGCAGATGGGAGCCATAGTCAGGATGGCAGACGGGAGCCATGGTCAGGATGGTGGTCAGGATGGTGGTCAGGCTGATGGACAGGAACCATGGTCAGGAGGTTGGACGGGAGTCTTGGATCGGGTGGTCTATGGGAGCCCTAGTCTGGAATGGATGGTGGACTGGATGACGGACGTGAGCCATGGTCAGGATGGTAGACGGGAGCCATGGTCAGGATGGCAGACGGGAGCCATGGTCAGGATTAGACATGTGCGATTCGTTTCGTTCCGAATCGAAATTCGGACGAATTTTCGGCAATTCGGACATTCGGATGTATCCGAATTCCGAATCCGAATTGACTTTCCCACCCGAATCCTGAAAAACGAAATAACACAAATCCGAATTTAAAACGAAACGAAACTAAACGAATTTTTTGGCAGTGCACATGTCTAGTCAGGATGACGGACAGGAGCCATGGTCAGGATTAGACATGTGCGATTCGTTTCGTTCCGAATCGAAATTCGGACGAATTTTCGGCAATTCGGACATTCGGATGTATCCGAATTCCGAATCCGAATTGACTTTCCCACCCGAATCCTGAAAAACGAAATAACACAAATCCGAATTTAAAACGAAACGAAACTAAACGAATTTTTTGGCAGTGCACATGTCTAGTCAGGATGACGGACAGGAGCCATGGTCAGGAGGGTGGACGGGAGTCTTGGTCAGGGTGGGGGATGGGAGCCATGGTCAGGATGGTGGATGGGAGTCTTGGTCAGGATGGTGGACAGGAATCATGGTCAGGATCGTGGACTGGATGACGGACGGGAGCCATGGTCAGGATGATGGACTGGATGACGGACGGGAGCCATGGTCAGGATGATGGACTGGATGACGGACGGGAGCCATAGTCAGGATGATGGACTGGATGACGAACGGGAGCCATAGTCAGGAAGGTGGATGGGAGCCATGGTCAGGAGAGTGGACGGGAGCTATGGTCAGGAAGGTGGACAGGAGCCGTGGACGGGAGTCTTGGTCAGAATGGTGGACGGGAGTCTTGGTCAGGATGGTGGACGGGAGCCAAGGTCAGGATGGTGGACGGGAGCCAAGGTCAGGATGATGGACAAGAGCCAAGGTCAGGATGGTGGACAAGAGCCAAGGTCAGGATGGTGGACGGGAGCCACGGCCAGGATGGCGGATGGGAGTCTTGGCAGGATGGTGGATGGGAGCCATGGTCAGGATGGCAGACGGAATCTATGGTCAGGATGGTGGACTGGATGACGGACGGGAGCCATGGTCAGGATGGTGGACTGGATGATGGACGGGAGCCATAGTCAAGAAGGTGGATGGAAGCCAAGGTCAGGAGAGTGGATGGGAGCTATGGTCAGGAAGGTGGACGGGAGCCGTGGACGGGAATCTTGGTCAGGATGGTGGATGGGAGCCATGGTCAGGATGGCGGACGGGATGGTGGATAAGAGCCATGGTCAAGATGGTGGACGGGATCTATGGTCAGGATGGTTGATGGGAGCCAAGGTCAGGATGGCGGATGGGATCTATGGTCAGGATGGTGGATGGGAGCCATGGTCAGGATGGCGGACGGAATCTATGGTCAGGAAAGTGGATGGGAGCTATGGTCAGGAAGGTGGACGGGAGCCATGGTCAGGATGGCGGATTGGATGATGGACGGGAGCCATAGTCAAGAAGGTGGATGGAAGCCAAGGTCAGGAGAGTGGATGGGAGCTATGGTCAGGAAGGTGGACGGGAGCCGTGGACGGGAATCTTGGTCAGGATGGTGGATGGGAGCCATGGTCAGGATGGCGGACGGGATCTATGGTCAGGATGGTAGATGGGAGCCATGGTCAGGATAGCGGACAGAATCCATGGTCAGGATGGTGGATGGGAGCCATGGTCAGGATAGCGGATGGGATCTATGGTCAGGATGGTGGACGGGAGCCATGGTCAGGATGTTATTTTAGAGCTGCCAGTCATTGTCCTCGTCTTTCACCTCTCCATCCTCTGTCTCTGTCACACATTATAATAGGATTAGCTTTAAGTGGACACAACAAACACCTCACCGTCCTCCCTGTTTATCCAACACCCGAGGAGACAATACATGGGAACTGTGGGATGTAATGACAGAACATCCCGGAATATTGTACCGTTGTCCTCCTTGAGAGCCCGGCCAACTAGTGGAGTATAGACAAGGACAACATGGCTGCCACGTATGAACTGACAGAGATATTGGCCACTTAGAAAAATGTATTTTAATTTTTTTGGGGGATTTTTTTAAAGCCCAATTTCAGCCCAAACATTTAATTTTGTTTCAAAAAGAAGACTCACCATACACGTTACAATCTGACCATACAACCTCAGATTTACCAAAGCGGTGTACTATGAGGGCCAACCTAATCTATCCAATCAGGCGGGCCCTTGTACTACAGACTTGTTGGAAGATCTAAAAGACATTGTACAATCAGATTGTAATGTACATGGGGAGTATTCCTTCACTTCCTGCCAGGACTGAAAGTGATGGGAAATCTCACCAATGGGCACACAGACATTTTAACCTGGGTCCTCCAGCTGTTGTGGAACTACAAGTCCCATGAGGCATTGCAAGACCTTGACAGCCACAGGCATGACTCCTGGAGGTAGAGGCATGATAGGATTTGTACTTTCCTCACAGCTGGAGGACTGAGGTTGCCTACCCCTGGGTTAGAACCTCACTGAAAATGCTAATTGTCTGATGTCTATCTGTTCCAATGGCTTTAACACTTTGAATCATCGAACTCGAACCAGTATGAAGATTTTAGTCTAATCCAAAAACATTTTTTTTTTTGTTTGTTTTGGGTAGACTAAGGAAGGGAGGGGGGGGGGGAGAACAGCTTTTTTCTGGGGGGGGGGGGGGGGGGTAGAACATTTTTTTTCTTTTGCCATGTATGTCACATTGAAGAGATTTCCCCTTACTTCCTGTCCAATAGCCACAACAGGAAGTGACAGGAAAACCCTTAAAAGAGAGAGAAATCCCTGGCGGCCACCAGAACTAGTGTCCGCCGCCCCCCCCCAATCTATTCCTGTTCTGGTGACAACCCAAAATGTGGGATTTTCCTTCACATTCAGTGATAACGGTCACTGAGACACATAGAGAGGGTGAATCTCCCTAATGGGGACACAGACAGCAAATAAGAAACTGACAGGGGATCTATTCCCTCCATTCTTTTGGCTTCAGCACGCATGCTTGCTCCAGATCAGTGGCTTTCAAAGTACCCAGAGGCAGCCAGGCAGTTGGCATGTTCAAAAAGTGGTCAGGAATGGCTTTTTTTCCCCCAATACGGGTGGGTTTGGGGGGTGAAAGCATGGAATAGAACAACATCATATTGACCACTTTCATTGAAGCACCTCATAAGAAGACGTGATGTTGTCCTTTCAGCCTCACATCCTGCAGTGGAAGACGAGAGGAGTCACAGAAATCTTTTGTTCTCTGCCTGGAACTGTGTGTCGCTCTGGGGCTCCCTCCTGTGCTTTGTATGAGAGTAATTAGGCAGAAAAATCAAAACATAGGAGGGGCGGAGGGACGGGTGATGAGGAAGGAAGGCGACGGCGGGTCTGAGTGACCTAAGCCCCGAACAGGAGACCCCGAGTGGATGATTGTACAGGTAAGCCCCTCATTCAGAAGAGAAAATCCCCCCCCCCCTCCGGAAGACCACAAGTTGCAGTAGCCCAGACCAACCCACCAGACCTCAGTTTAATAACGTCGCATTGGTGAATCTTCCTTATTAAGTGGTAGTTATAATTGGCAATAGGGATCAGTTTCTGCTTTGCTTTTATGTGACCGCATGGGGAACCCATCTACAATGTACATCAACCCTTAGGAATCCTGTATACAGCAACCTCTTATTGATCCTGCACTGAGGGGGGTCGGGGGTTATGCAATAAGGCAAAGTTCAGTGTCTCAGAACAACCAATCAGTAGAGGTCTTTATTCTCACGGCTCTTCTAAGCCATCATCTATGCCAAGCATAAGGTCCTTACCCCCCCGTCCCATAGCAATGGCTTTAAATTGCCATAGGCAAACATGCAGATGCTTGCAAATGGCGCTGATGCTTCCGGGTGGCACTGGTGAAGCTACCATGCCTCCTGGGCAGAGTTGGGAGTTTGAAATCCTATAAGAACGCACCCTTGCAATGGGCAATGCATTCTCGTAGCATTTCTGACAGAGATCCATTCACAGACCTTGTTAAAGGAAATGTGAATGGATGACGTGGCTGTGCAGGTGAAGCCATGAGGAGCCAGGTGATCACGCCGCACTGTAAAAGGATACCAAGTATCTATACATGGATATTGATCACACAGCACAATATGATTCCGATAATGATCACACCGCGCTGTATAAGGATACCAGGTCTCTATACATGGATATTGATCACACCGCACCATACGATACCGATAATGATCACACCGCGCTGTATAAGGATACCATGTCTCTATACATGGATAATGATCACACCTCACTGTATAATAACGCTGAATGTTGCACTCCGATAATAACCACAAAACACAGATTTGTATAAAGAAAATGTATTACTCCGCTCCCAGAGCACTACAGTTTTATTTGGGGAAAAGGGAGGTATATCAGCGATACCCTGAAACTACATTGGTGTCATGCTTACTTATTGATCTATAGTGCAGCATTCAAGATGCATTAGTGAAAATATGAAGAGACAAAATGATCAAGGAGATATAAAGAAACCGAGATACACAAACACACAAACAGACGACAAGGAGATCAGAGTGAGATGTACATGTTTGGGTCCCCAAATTCCAGAAACAATAAATAGACCCTCCACAAAAAAAAAAAATTAAAATAAATGGTGGGGGTGACAGGTTTTCGGAGGGGTAAAACCTGGGCTGTCAGTCAGAGGGATGTCCATCTGTCTTGCTTGCCTCTGTAGTGTTTGTGAAACGGTGTGAAGGTAACCCGCCCGGCATCCCAAGACCTCACTTCCCGCTTGGCGGTGTGTGCGGCTCCAGTAGAAGGTTAGAGAATGTGTTGACATTTTCCGCCCCCCTAACTTCATGTGGGAGAAGGGGGAGCTTCACGATGTGGAAATCTTCATACAGGTCCTCCATCTTAGAGAGAAGGAGAGAGAGAAAAAATGAGAAAGAGAGAGGAGAAGGAGAGGGGGAAAGAGAGAGGAGAAGGAGAGGGGGAAAGAGAGAGGAGAAGGAGAGGGGGAAAGAGAGAGAAGAAGGAGAGGGGGAAAGAGAGAGAGAAGAAGGAGAGGGGGAAAGAGAGAGAAGAAAGAGAGAGAGAGAAAGAGAGAGAAGAAAGAGAGAGAGAAAGAGAGAGAAGAAAGAGAGAGAGAAAGAGAGAGAGAGAGAGAGAGAGAGAGAGAGAGAAAGAGAGAGAGAAAGAGAGAGAGAAAGCTAGAGAAAGAGAGAGAGAGAGAAAGAGAGAGAGAAAGAAAGAAAGAAAGGAGAGAGAGAGAGAGAGAGAGAAAGGGTCGGGGGTGTAAAAGGGTAAAGAGGAAGCACAAAGGGGAAGACATGAGACACAGAACAAGGTAATTATATAAAAGGGGAAAGAGACATATTCGTATTGTTATTACAGGTTTCTTTTCTAAGGGTGCCACATTGTGGCCCTTGTGTGATACTACAGGAGGGGGCCTGCCCTTTACAGGAACGCCATTAGCAGAAATGGAAATACCACATTCACATTCCTATATCTGCAAGTTTTAATTTTAAAACAAATCTGCCCTCACTGGTGTAGTTTTCATATTGCTCTAAACGCAGATTATTTATAGTTCTTTTATATAAACTGTCACTTTTGTTTTTAGGTAAATGATATCAGACGCCACCAAACAGTTTAAAGCTGCCTCCCCAGGGGACAAAGTGCATGTAGCACTTCCAATCTTTCTGTAGCTCTACCAAACTTTGTAAGTGGTGTTGTTCCTGAGACAGCGCATCCCCACTCCACCCACTGCTGGCCGACCACGTATCTAGCAAAAGGACATATTTAATGAGCGGCAAGTGACAGTGCTCACCTCGGGCCCCAGGCTCTTCTATGATACAACCGACATCACGTGGTACGAAAAGGGGAGGTGAGGTGTCAGACACCCAGTGCCCCTATTCCACCCTCTCTGTCTTTATAAGCAGTGATAGGCTCAGCTGGATTGCTGGGTAGTGGATCCAGCTAGTCCTGCTTGAAAAGAAAGGCATTGAGTTTGTCTTTAAAATCAAGCAGCTCTCCCTTTCCCCTATTAAACACCAGATGCCCCGCCACTGACTATCCCCCATCCATGACATACCTGGTCCAGGTATTTCGACTGGATCTTGTGTCGGGCCTCGCACATCCGGCATGGCCTCTCAGGGTCAGGAAACACCAGCTGGTTCACTATGATGTTATGAGTATCTATCTTACATTTCGCCAGTTCCTGGATCAATCGCTCGGTCTCGTACAGGGACAGGAACTCGGCAATACAAACGCAGATGAAGGTCGTCTGCTCCTGTATGGAGGGATGTAGTACCAGTCAGCCATAGCATGAGGCGTTATGTATATTACAGTATTTAAAGTTCTCTCCTATCCTCTGCTGTATAATAATCCAGAAGCAACAGTTCATAAATTGCATAAAGCAAATCATTCACAACAAATCATATAATAAAATCTGCAGCGCTTATATCATTAGGAATATATCTCTATCATTAAAGTGCATATATCAGTTGTAAAATTCTTAAAGTTCAAAAGAACACACCCACATTATATAGATGTATATATCTATAGACAGATATCTATCTATCTATAGATAGATAGATAGATATAGATCTATAGATATTTTAGGGATGCACCCATATATCGGCTGCCGAAACATATCGGCCGAAAATGGCACTTTAATGCCGAAAGTGCCATTTTCCTGCCGATACCGCGGCACATCCATTCTTTCTTTCCTCCCCGCTGGGCGCTGCTCTGTGTCCCAGCGGGGAGGAAAGAAACTGCGATAGTCGGCCAAGCGCTGTTTGCGGCCGGCGTCTCCTCCCACACCATTCAGCCTCCTATCACAGTCCAGCAAAGCGGTGTGTGGGCGGAGACAGCCCGCGCTGTCATAGGAGGCTGGGCTTTCCTCCCGCCCCGCTCGCTCAGCCTCCAGCGACAGCGTGTCAGAGAGGAGAGCGGGTACATACACTCAGCGTTCAGTGATGGCTGAGTGTTTGTAGATAATTGAGGACATGGTATGTGTACTATATCCTCAATTATAAATGAATGGGAAGTGATCTACATCACCTCTACATCACTTCCCGTCCATTCATGATTGTGGTTATAGTAAACATACCATGTTCTCATGTTATGAATGACCAGGAACACTCACAAAGGATTCCTGTTCATTGATAACAGGGGACACAGAAAAAGAGATAGGACTCGTGTCCTCAATCTCTTTTTCTATTTTTTTTGCTTTGCATGTAATGAGTCTATCTCATATATTAGTTTCACCTTTTAAGTTGCATTAGTGAAATAAATGAACTTTGCACGATATTCTAATTAATCGAGTTTCACCTGTATAGACACACACACACATTTTATTCCAGACTTCTCGCCATCTAAAATTATGTTTCTAGTACAAACCATGGAAACCTTACATAAGGGTCACTAAAGGGTTAAATAGAAATAGATTTTATTTTTAAAAAAATTAACAAATAAGGGTATCTTTAAATGATGTCACATGCAGATCAAAGGTCACACCTTTCATCTATATATGAATGAAATAGTCAATACATTGATTTCATTGTATTTACTCCATGACACTTCCAGACTACAAGTGTCATTTTACATTCTGACAGCCGCTCCTGCTGTGTAATACAAAGCAATTCCCGGCTGTCATTTTGACATCTGCTATTTGCGGCAGGGGAATGGTAGCTGGACATAAGAGATGCGCCCTACATAGTTTCTAGGACATATCTCTTATGTTCAACATTCTCAAGTGCTTCAGCACCTTCATAACACTGTTGCATATTTTGTACTGAAGATTAATAATAACTCCAATGTCCTCCATCACACCGGCCGCCGTTACAGATCTTACCGGGTCTTTGAACTGTTCGCTGACCGATCGGATGACAGGGAGAGTCTCTTCTAACTTGGAAGCAAGCTGGTCAGCGTTCATGTCCCCAAGTCCCAGCATGTTGCACATCTGAAGAGAGGAAAGAGAGGAGGTGAATGGAGGGGCAGGTTGGGATTAATATGACACTAAACTCCAGAGCCAAGTTGTAAAAATACATTCAAGAATCATAACCAGCAACATAAATGTATCTTATTTCTAGGAATGCACCGAAACTAGTATAGGTGTGGATACCAAGTATGTGGGCGAGTGCTCGTACTCACCCAAATGCTCCGATACCGGAACTTCCGGTCAGAGGAAATCCTGGCCGGCAGTGCCGTGGGGGAACATGGAGCCGGCTTCCCGGGCAATCAGGAAGCCAGGTGGCGAGTAATGACCCGCCTCCTGGCTTCCCGATTGCCTGGGAAGCCAGTTTGCCTGCCAATCAGCATGGAGCAGCCCGAACAGCCGGCTCGATGCTGAATGGCTGGGAAGGCGGCTTTCCAGCCAATCACAAATCGAGCCGGCCAAACAACATAGAGCCGGCTTCCCAGGCAATCAGGAAGCCGGGCGGCATGTCATTCTCCGATGCGTGGATTCCTGATTGCCCGGGAAGCCGGCTCTATGCCAGCGGAAGCGCAGCTATTGGTACTCGGTATCAGCGAGTACCGAAAGCATAATATTGGTACTCATACTCGATACCGAAAAACCGGCATCAGTGCATGCCTAGTTATTTGTGTATCACTAGGCTGTAGATCCTCAAATCATCTCTGAATTGGTGCCGACACTGTCCTTCCTTCTGGAGGGTGGCTACTTTTGTTCCCCATGGTCCCTGTGTGTGTTGCAAAGTAGTCACCGCTCCAAGCTCGCCCCTGTGATGGACTACAATCTCAATACAAATGAGTACACTAAACATGAGATTGTAGTCCATCACGCACTGCAAGGGTTAACTGCTCGTTATGGCTGAATTAAAGTAGATCTACTCACCTGATCCTCGATCATGCCTGGCTGCTAGAACAATCCCCACAGCCTCTTTATCCCCTGTGCTCCGGCAGTCTAACGCAGGTCTATTCACCAGCATTAGACATGAGGGTGCCGAGGAACACACCACAGTCAGAGCGGCGGGGGAAGAGAGGGGAGCGCTGACTGCCACAGGATTCGGGATCAGGTACGCATATCTTCTCTATTCCAGTTAACGCTTGCAGTGCCGGAGTAACCCTACTACAAGGGTTCATTTTGTTAATTGGGTCTTTATCTGCATCAACCTTCCCAGTCCTCGCTCCACAATGGTTGGAAAGTTAAGAAGTCGCAGTGTGTGCCCTGTAGGAGCCGTGTCGAAGACCACTACCGAGAAGTTCATCCCTTTCACCAGCCTACAGAGAGAGAGAGCATGTGTCACAGACTCGCATAAGGACACCAAAAGTACAGCGTGCCTACTGCAGAGTGGGCTGCCATAGAAGACTCCTGACTTCACTTGCTGCATTCTTGATTTGGGTTCCCATATCGGACCCCGTGCCCCTCTGGAGAACCCCGATTAAAAGTTATACTCACCCCATCTTCTGAGCCGGGTGACTGCTCCTTCCCCTCCAGCGGTCTAAGGTCCTGTGAGCCATCGCGTTCTATATACAGTGTATAGGACACGAGGGACATACCAACTTTGCAGCAAAGGAGAAGACAGGCTGGAGGGAGCTCTGTCACGGCCGGCTCAGAGGATCGGGTGAGTATAACTTTGTTATTTTCCTCCCTAGACCAAAACAAGTACTGAAAGGAGATCTATGAGGTGAGTGATTTCCACTCATCCTCATAGTTAGAGACGTTGTGTGACAAAGAAGCTGTCACAGGTCGGCTCTATTGATGGGGAAGTGAGCAGAAACATGCACCGATCCGCTCACTTCCCCATCCTCTCTACTGTTGGTCACGGCTCCCCGCAGGGATTCCCCCCTCCCCTCTAGCGCTGAGTGGAGGAACGAACGGGGAGGGGGCGGGCACAGCTGGCTTTGGCTCTACATAGGTAGAGCCAGCTGTCACTTACACAGCTGTGTGGATCTCGACAGCGGCTTCGGCGCTCTTAGCACATAGCGGGCAATAGCCTGCTATATATTGAGCTTTGGGTCACAGGATGACACTAGTATATGTCCTCCTGTGACCCTTAGGAGAGCTATGGGGAAAAACACTTACCCCATAGTTCTCTTTTAACGTTTGCAGTGTGCGTATAGCCCCACTGCACGGGATAATGAAAAATGTGCTCGGAGTTCTTCTTTAAGCGATCATAGTATCACAAAAAGAAGACCCTGCGTGCTCTCGAAATGTCACTTTCTTTTGTGTGCCCATGCCTTTATCAGGCAACATGTGACCCCGAATATGGGTGTGACATAAAACATGGTCACAAAGGTCAATTTAGCCTTTTAGAAAACGGAAAACCTTTAATAATGGCCGCCCCATGGTTGATCCATCCTCCCCTCAGTCACTGCGTCTGTAAGGGTGACGTCCGGTTCTGAGACGGTGGACGATGACGTCTCGCTTTGATATTTTTGCTCACCTCATCACCTCTGCGTAACTCATCGCCTCGTCTATCCCCGGAAAGGCGCTCATGGCTTCCTGCATCATCTTCTTGCCCATGCTGAGCATGTTGTCCTCCTCAAATATCTCGTCCGGCAGCTCAGCCACTCCCAGGCTGGGATCAATCTCCTGCACAGGCCAGACACATGTACATACGATTCATCATTTATCATTACAGGGAGGTATTCATGAAAAACATGTCACCGGCCTTCTGTCACTTCCTGGTGACACAGAGACTCACAGACCAGGGATGGGCCACATAGGATTCAGGTGAGGTCTGTGGCATTGCAATGCATGTGGTCTGACAGCTCTGTAGATGTGAACACGGACTGAATGATATGAAGTTTGATATTATAAACTATTAACTTTTTTTATAAAATACCTTTTTCACCACTTGCTGCATCTCAGTGCTGCAGATCTCCTGCACGCTCTTTGCGGCCGCATCTCTACATGCACTTTAGCTATGGCTGCGTTGGATTTCCTGATGGCAATTGGGTTTCCATTTACTTTCACCTGAAGCCAACCCTCCCGGTACCCGAAGCCAAGCCTACCCTCCAGCTACCCGTGCGGCCGCATCTCTACATGCACTTTAGCTATGGCTGCGTTGGATTTCCTGATGGCAATTGGGTTTCCATTTACTTTCACCTGAAGCCAACCCTCCCGGTACCCGAAGCCAAGCCTACCCTCCAGCTACCCGAAGCCAAGCCTACCCTCTAGCTACCCGAAGCCAAGCCTATCACACGCCTACCCTCCAGCTACCACACGCCTACCCTCCAGCTACCCAAAGCCAAGCCAACACTCCAGCTACCCAAAGCCAAGCCTACCCTCCAGCTACCCGAAGCCAAGCCTATCACACGCCTACCCTCCAGCTACCACACGCCAACCCTCCAGCTACCACACGCCTACCCTCCAGCTATCACACGCCTACCCTCCAGCTATCACACGCCTACCCTCCAGCTATCACACGCCTACCCTCCAGCTACCACACGCCTACCCTCCAGCTATCACACGCCAACCCTCCAGCTACCACACGCCAACCCTCCAGCTACCACACGCCTACCCTCCAGCTACCACAAGCCAACCTCCCGGCTTGAGGTTCCAGGTTAACATACTGGACCCACATTGCTTTGCCAAAAAATGTTCTGCGATGTATGGATTTGGGCCTGCCCAGACATTCCTTTCTGCCCAAACCCAGACATAAAGCCCCATCCTTAAAACTATGGGAGCAAGACCTACAGGAGTTCTTTAAAACTGTAAAACTCTTCCAAAAGAAAATCTAATTGTATTCCACGTGTATCTGTACAAAAAAGAAACCAATGGCACGTTTCTGCCTTACTCAGCCTTAGTAATGGCCGTATAAGACAGAAACGAGTCAGCTGTTGGTGATGGTGGAGGCAGTGTGATGCTTTGGGCAATGTTCTGCTGGGACACCTCGGATCCTTCATGTGGATGTTACTGCGACACGGACCACCCACCTAAACATTGTTACTGACCAAGTACCCCCCTTCGTGGAATAGGGATTCCCTGATGGCAGTTGTCTCTATAAGGAGGATAATGTGCCGTGCCACACTGCAAACATGGTTGAAGAATGGTTTGAGGAACACAACAATGAGTTTGAGGTGTTGACTTGGCCTCCAAATTCTCCAGATCTCAGTCCAATGGATCATCTGTGGGATGTGCTGGAGAAACAAGTCCGATCCATGGAGGCCGATCACCTCACAACTTACAGGACTTAAAGGATCTGCTACTGACGGCTCGGTGCCAGATACCACAGCACACCTTCAGAGGTCTAGTGGAGTCCATGTCTGGACGGGTCAGGAAAAGGGGGACCTGCTCAGTATTAGGCGGATGGCCATAATGTAATGGCTGATCAGTGTATGTATGTTTGTGAATGTCGTCATTTTTATTGTGTACCCCGGCTCGGAAGGCTCTTCTACAGGAACGATGGAGCGTGTGAGCAATGTTCTAGTCACATCAGAGACCAGAGTCCACTTACCATAGCAAAGAGGTTATCATAGCCGCGCACTTTGGTGGGGACCTTGGAGAACTTCTGGTCGAAGGCGTCGGAGATGTTGTGGGCGGGGTCTGTGGATATGATCAGCACGCTCTCCCGGATCCGAGACAACTGCACGGCCAGGCTACAGCTGAGGGGGACAGATGACAGATGCCGGTCACTTCCATATCCCCATGCAGGTATGACCTCATATACAGGAGAAGATATACATCTGCAGGAACCACGCTGCAATTAAAGTTCATGTAAAGCATGTTGCATGCGGAAGGATTAGAACCCATGCCGGGTTTTTACTGCCATTTGTGCCTACGCCGTCTGTCACCTTCACAAAAGTCAGTTCCCTGCAACCATGAGAAAACTGGGAGAGTGCACAAAGCCTGAAGCCGTATCGCAGGCATCCCCTGATCCCATTTGGTGTGCTAAAGTCAAAGGGTTAATGGAATGATGAGGCTGCAGCTTCCACTGTAACACTAAACTGGGTCAGCCACGCCACAAGGGAACACACACAAAGAGGCTCCTCTACATGTCCTCTGAGGCGAGTGATTGATGGAGGCTCCCGAAGCAACCTCAGGAGTTGCTGTCAATCACTTGCTTTGGAGAAGGAGCAGAGGCGTGTCTTCGGTGTGTCTGTCTAATCGCGTCCGTGCAGGCAGCACCCTCATGATGATCTGTAGTCCTCTCCTGAGATCTCCATAGGAACCTACAAGCCAAGGAGCCACCCTTAAACTGGAACGTAAGGGGCCAGCGACATATGTGGCACACACATCATTTCCTGTAACCACAGAGCTTACAATGGAAGGTCCTTATCTCACATACATGCAAGGGTCAATTCAGCCAGCATGTCTTTGAAGTGCGGGAGGAAACCGGAGTACCCGGAGGAAACACACGCGAGCATGGAGAGAACATGCAAACTCCATGCACATCGGGGCTGATTTTTAAACCATTCACACAGCTCTTTGCTGTGCAAATGAGCGCCGCCACACTGTATGGCCACTAGAGGGAGCTGAGGAGCATAGGACATTTCTGTGCTCCTCAGCTCCACCTGGTGGCTACATAGGGCTCTGCATCTAATTCGCACAGTGAACAGCTGTGTGAACGCTTTATAAATCAGGCCCAGAGGTTTAATATCATCTTAATTACTTCTCCTCGCCCCCCACAGGACAGTGCTTGAGCAACTCGCTGCTCAGGGACCAGGCAATGCATCCTGGGAGAGAAAGGAGGAGGTGAAATGCTCATGCCTGGAAGTACAAACTATTTTCTAGGGCTCGGACAAACACAGCAGCAGGGAAGCACAGGAAAGTGCAGATGGGCCCTCAAGAGGACCTGTCATGTGCTATGAATGCATAAAAGGGGCAGATTATCTTTAATTAATACTTGCTAGAGGCTTAGTGGTGGCCATGCTCAGACAGTGCCAGACCCATCCCCTGGAGGACAACATAAAATGCAAAAGCATGGATAGGACTAAACTCCCCAGCATGCCCTGACCACCATTTTTGCAATAATAAGCCCTCACGGGCAGGGCTCTCCTTACTCTTGTCTTGAATTGAATTGTGATTGTGATGTCTGCCCTATATTGTAAAGCGCTGTGCAAACTGTTGGCGCTATATAAATCCTGTATAATAATAATAATAATAAAAACAAGACTGCTGGCTCCCAGATGGTCTCTTATGTACTAACATGCCAATCATGTGCTGCCAATATGGGACTTGTAGTCCCACCTCCTCCCCGGCACAGCAGATGTGACTCCTACAGAGATGGTTTCTCCCACGCATCTCCCCACGAGCTGCTCAGTTGGTACAGTCCACCTACACCCAGCTCCTGCCCGGCCTACGCAGGACAGTCCACGCCGTTCACCTGCAGGTGGTCTTGCCCACTCCTCCTTTCCCTCCCACGAAGATCCAGCGGAGGGAGCGTTGCTCTATCACGTTGACCAGGGTAGGCTCCAACGGCTCCACATCTGGGGCATCTTCAAACTCCTCATCTACCGGCGCAGCCATGTTCGTTCAGACTCACGTGACCTCAACCAGCCAATCCACATAGAGCCGCGCTATCACATAGAGATGATAAGAGGCCCGTCCTCCGCTGTCACCGAGGCAGACCTTCCCTCTCGCTGAGTGGTCAGGCAGCATGTCAATCAATGTCACTTGCTTCATTTTCATAAAGCGGTGTCCTATTGGTGGACTTGCATAGCGGTTCTAATGGGGGGATAGGCCGGAGAAGGTGCCTATCAGAGTATAACACGTGACAAAAAAGAGTCCCGAACCGATCATTGGCTAAGGGCCGTGGAAGCACGCCTAGATACGTAGCCTGTGTTCTGATTGGAAGCATGCCTCCAAAAGGCGCGTGCCGATTGGCTATTTTTCCCGTCTTTCCTATCTTCTCGGCGACTCACGTAATTGCGTGACGTCGCCCTACGTGACGGCTTTGGCGGTATACCAGTGAGGGCGCCGGGCTCTTCTAAGGAGATACTGAGGTGGCCTCAAGATGGCGGAGGAGAGTCCACGGCTGGCGGCAGGGGAGGACAGTGAAGAGGAGGAGGACGGAGAGGAAGCCGCAGAGGCCCCGGCGCTAGAGAACAGTAAGAAGGTTGCTCCGAGACCCAAGGACGATAAAAAAGAAACCGCCGTCACCCCTGAACCCC
>NW_017308385.1:94913-125148 GCF_000935625.1 Nanorana parkeri | reverse complement strand
CTTGACGGCTTTGGCGGTATACCAGTGAGGGCGCCGGGCTCTTCTAAGGAGATACTGAGGTGGCCTCAAGATGGCGGAGGAGAGTCCACGGCTGGCGGCAGGGGAGGACAGTGAAGAGGAGGAGGACGGAGAGGAAGCCGCAGAGGCCCCGGCGCTAGAGAACAGTAAGAAGGTTGCTCCGAGACCCAAGGACGATAAAAAAGAAACCGCCGTCACCCCTGAACCCCGACAAGAAAGGAAGAAGCCCCCGGTGCAGGCGTCGCCTCCTTCCGCCGCGACCAAGCCTCTACTCCCGGGACCTCCGGCCTTGCGTAAAGCCGGGCCGGCCCGCTACGCAGCCCCGGCCTTCCCCTCCACCACCTCCGGAGTCAACGTGTTCGCCAACGACGGCAGCTTCCTGGAGCTGTTCAAGAAGAAGATGGAGCAGAGCCCGGCCGGGAGTAAGGAGGAGGCCGTCACCCCGGAGGACAAGAAGCCCGAGCCGGACAAGAGGAAGCCCATCAGCTTTGTAAGATCCCCGGGGAGCCTCACACGGCAGAGCGCAGGGAATGGCTGGCTTAAAGAGAACCTGTCAGGACGAGGCCTGTACAGGAGAGTGAGCAGTCAGCCTTAAAGGATAGGTGTGCTGTATAATCAATGGCACATATCCATGGTAACCCACCCTCCTCCTCAGATCCATTATTTCTTTGATCTGAGGGCCGCAGCCTCCAGTGTTTGTTTACATCCTTGTCTCACCTAGAGCTTCATAGACTTCCATGAGGCAGTCTCCCTTCCTCAGTACACAGCCTTATATAAGTCTATGGGGCTGTGCTCAGCATGCCCGGCCAGGATGTAAACAAACACCGGAGGCCATCACTGTCAGATCAAGGTAAGTATGCATCTGTGGTGGAGGGAGGATGGGTTGGGTTAGGTCGAAGAAGGCAAGTGCCTGCATCCTGTTTGTTCACGTGGGGCAAAGCTCGTCCGTCCGTTTTTCTACTACGGGCGGACGGCAAGAGGTTAAAGGAGGTAACCTTAAAGCGGAGATGGGCAGCTCTGACCCTCCAGCTGTTGTGGAACTACAAGTCCTGTGAGGCATTGCAAGACTGACAGTTACAGGCATGACTGCCGGAGAAGGAAGCATGTTGGGATTTGTAGTTAAAGCACAGCTGGAGGGCTGTGCTTTAACTACCACCCCTACCTTAAAAGAGAACTGTGGGGTGATCTATTTATCCCATAGTTCTCTTCGGGACCCAAAGCTCAGTATATAGCAGGCTATTGACTGCTATATACTGAGTGCCGCAGCCAGGACGGATTCTGATAATGCTGTTGAGATCCACCCAGCTGGCTGATTCACTAGAGGGATCCCATGCAGGAGGAAGGAGGTCCTGATTCCCATATATAGATCTTTCGTTATCAGTGGAGGGATCACCTTTGATACATGGGTGATTTCTGGTATTGCATGTTCAGACTCGTCACACGACTGACCCCGAGCTTTGTAGCAAATATCAATTGAATTAAATCTAAAGCCTAAACTTGAACGTGTCCTGTGTTGCCATCCGCATCTCGGGTAGAATCTTCACTTCCTATCCCATAGACACAACAGGAAGAGCAAATCTCTCCAAAATAACAGAAATCCCCTCTAAGTTGTCACTGTTACAATTATATCCATTGGAAGATGACACCATCTATTCCCCTGACTACCTCGGCAGTACTGAACACAAGAACAATGCACCCGTGTCTCTGGCATTACACACCCGGGTAAACATGGCAACACCCAGTAAGAAAGGAAGGTTTTGTTCATGTTCAACATTTAAACCAATCCGCGCTGTTTTGTTGGTTCTGCCCATTTGTTAGCCGAGTGGTTGGCTGGGATTCCTCAGGTGGTTTGGATGCTGGGACTTGTAGAGTGCAGGATAGTACTTCCTGTGTACTCGCTCCTCCATAGGAGCCTGGATGGTCACTTAGTGATGATGTAAGCGCCCAGGAGTTGTTACAGTCCATAGCTAAATCATAGTTTATGTTGTAGTATTTATATTGCTTATTTTATAGCTGCTGGGCTCATCACAGTATCTTAAAACAGAGGGGCTGTTATCTTAAGGCTGTTTCATATTCACCAAGGTGTGTATGTAATTGTATGCATGTGGATTTAGATGGAGTCCCTGTTCATATCCGGCTGACCTCCAAAGGCTTTAGCACCCCCACACCAGGGATGTATAACAGGGAGTGTGGAGGGTTGTCTGGTTTCTGATGCATTGCAGGTGGGGAGTGTCTTGTGCCTGTCTAACCGAGGCCTCCCTTATATTCTGTTATATAGAGGGACTCAGAGAGGCTGCAAGGGCTCGTATAACGGTTGCAGTCTTCTGTTCCTTCCACCCCCAGGTGGGCAAGCGTAGAGGAGGGGCAAAGCTGGCCCTGAAGACGGGCCTGGTAGCCAAAAAACCAAAGACGGACGATGAGGAGGTAAGAAGCGTATACTTCTGCATGTCCTTGTTTCACATTTGGAATATGGTAACCAATCTAGTTGTACCCACTTGTATTGAACCTACAATTCTGGACTTGGAAGTGTTCATTTTGTTTTGTGTCGTGACATTACCTGGATGTGATGCAGAATGCTACTTCCTGATCTCCTCTGAGGGTCATTGTATTCATACTGTCTGATCCAGGAAGTCCTATGTTTCCACATTTTACTTTTCAATGCTAAAGCTCATGTGTAAAGCTGGCCATACACTTATAGATTATCTGCAGACTTTCTATGGTCAGATGGAAAAAGTGCAACAGAATCCTCCATCTACGCTAAGCTGTGTGGATGGAGGAATCTCCCGCTGGGCCAAGCTTCAGTATCTTGTTAGTCGGCCCAGCGGGAGATTCCTCCATGCACACAGCTTAGCGTAGATGGAGGAATCTGTTGCACTTTTTCCATCTGACCATAGAAAATCTGCAGATAATCTATAGGTGTATGGCCAGATTTAGGGCCCATTCACACCAGCAAGCTCAGTGCATGGCTGCTGGTGTGTGGTGAGAGTCACGGTGCTGAACCTGGCACTTTTTTTTTTTTTTACTTTATTGAAATGTCACAAGTGACCTTTTCATGAAGTTAATTTGGGGTGGTGAAATGTGGCTGTACCATGTTGCAACTTACTGTGCTGAAAAAAGTTCAACATGCCATGCACACTACTGCAACAGAACATCTGGATCTTCTGTCTCAGGGACCTTGCTTCTCAGTGACAGACTTTAACAGCCTGTCAGTTGAATTCCAGGTCCTGAAGGATCAAGCCTTTGGTTGTCCCTACGCTCCTGAAAGCTAGAAAGTCGACTTTGCATTTGCAAATAGCTCATAACATGTACTATCAGAAGGGATCACTTTCAACTCCTTACAAATAACACTTTAGCTTTTATTAGAGCTTAAACCTAATGCCTCTGAGCTAAGAAAAGGACATGCATTTTGCAGACAAGTGTGTACTGATCTCTGCCACATTAATGACACTATAATCTCTCTTTTCCACAGCTTATTTTACAGAAAGGAGGGGCGTGGGCACAGTACATGGCAGAAGTGAAAAAATACAAAGCCCACCAGTGCAGCGACGATGACAAAACCCGACCGCTTGTCAAATAATGCAGAAAATGTATGGGCTTGAGCTGAGCGACTTTCAGGGGATGGCTCTGGGTTACCCCAACCAAGAGTATTTTGTTCCCAACACCAGCCTCATATACTGCAAGATCCTTCCGCTGCCCCCCCTTCCCCCACGTCACCTTGGAGTGTGTATTGCTGATCCCGTACTGGACTTGCTAACTTTACAGAGGAGAGAAGAGACTTTGTGACTGGGTGCTAAAATGCCGTGCTGGTGAATTGATCCTTCCCCAAACAGGGTACATTACCCTTTCCTGGACTCTTTGAGCACCTTTGGCCCCCCTAACCTGTCTGCTGCTGCAGAATGGAGGAATATAGACTTTTATTTTTGTTTTATATTTGTGTGTGGGCATGACTTTTACTTTTTCTTTTTTGTAAGAAAGCTTGCATCCAGATCACTATCTGTGTAGAATGCTGTCCCATTATACAAAAGGCAACCTAATCCTAGTTACATTGCCATCCTAACATCCCCTCCCCGCCACCTTTAGTTTAATTTCTGTGTGAGGGTATTGTTACTTTTACCACAAGCTGCACGGTGCTCATAGACTACTGTTGTAGGCGCTGGACCTGATCGGTAGGGAGCTGGGCCTTTAAAGCAGCCAAAATTACAGAGAAAAGCTATAGCTGTAATGGCAGTGTGTAAATACTTGCCTCTCCTGCTACCTGCATTGCCAAATACTGCTCCAGGGAACAGGAATTGTACCCAGAAGTCTGGTGGGCCATCAACATTTCTGCATGTGTTCACCTCTTGTGTCCCCCTCCGTGCTAGCTGCTTCATGCTGCCGCCTGTAAGTCACTACTGTGTAGTGACATAGTGGCTGGCAGGAGGAACCACAGCACCCAGGGCTCATAAAGATGACAGATTTCAGTAGCCGTCCTCCAGAGAAGTAAGTATTCAGAAGCTTCTATTGCAGCTAGCTGGATGGGTTTTTTTTTTTGTGAGATATGTTGGGTTCTTTTTAAGAGCACCCCGGGAGCCCACAGGACTAGGGTGCTCAGTTTGTACAGGGCTACCTTGACACCTCCAGCTTTAGGACATCATTTTTTTTTTTTTTTAATTGCCTTTTTCAACCCTTTCCTTGTTACTGTTCATAATAACCAGGAGCAGCAACCCCATTATCTAAGTGACATCCAGATTTGATGTGTAACAGGTTCTTGTGAAGTGTGGACAGGCCCTAGGTTATCCCTATTCTAATTGTGCTTACATGCGAGCAAAAAATATATATTGTCTCTACCAGGAGCTCACAAAGTCACTACAGGGATCTTTATAGCAGGCTCCCTTTGATGGAAATGGTGAACCCGCCTGTTGTTCTGAAAATCACTTCTTATTTAAAACGATTTATGTTCTACATGTTTACTAAAGACACCCTGTCACTGCCCCTTCTTTAAGGTGGCAACACAGTGAGAAGTGCTAAAAACACACTTCTGGAAGTGTCTGTTCAGACGTCCTGCTGCTCACACTCGCTCGCCTCTGCTATGTTACTATTCTCTATGCTCCCAGCACTGCCTTGCACAATCTGCGCTCAGAGCGTAGAGACTGAACAGGAGCACTTGGATGGCATCACCAGGCAGCAGTTTGTGACTTAAGGTGCCCACACACCTTGCAATTTATCTGCAGATTTTCTGTGGTCAGATGGAAAAAGTGCAACAGATTGGCCCAGGTGGAGATTACTCCATCCACACAGTGTAGATGGAGGAATCTGTTGCACCTTTTCCATCTGACCACAGAAAATCTGCAGATAAATTGTAAGGTGTGTGGGCAGCTTTAGAGTGAGGCACCTTTCCAAAGCAACACGTGTACGGTGATTGGGCTCACATAGAGTTCACAGGGGTTGATACTGCTAGGGACAGGGTCTCCTTTACATGCCCATGAGTGTAAGGATAATCAACATTCTATGTACAGTTATTTTTTCTTTTTTCCCCCCTTGTACAATCATGATGCCTACAGTGTTTACATCATTCTTTCATGATTCACATACAGTGTATGTTTTTCCTTTGTCTCTTGCGTAACCGCATTTCATTAAACTGGAGGAATCTCTGCTAAAGTCGTCTTGTCTTTTTTCTGTTTTTGGGATACAGAACCATATTCTATGATTACACAAATTACACAAATGCTATATTGTAACCTCTCTGAACTCAGCACAGGCAGAAATTCAGGTCACACTTTGCTGAAACTTTTTTTCCTAACAGATGTATTGCAACAACAGCATGGTTTCCTATTCTGGACATAACTCCTCCTTCTGATGCGTTTCACCCCTGTTCAGGCCTAAATCGTCATCACCCCTGTGATTTAATCCCTGTCCTGGGGTTAAATGCATCAGAAAGGAGATGTCTTGCAGAAGAGATTGTGTGTTGGAAGCCATGCTAGTGTTGCAATAAAGCTGATTGAAAGAAAAACAAGGTTTCTGCATGGTGCGACCTGAATGTTTTCCTGTTCATGTAGTGAGAGAGGAGATGGATCCTGTTGTTGGTCTAGACCAGCCTTTCTCAACCGCGGCGCCTGAACATTTTGTGGTAGTGGGACTGCGATGTGAAGGGGGCTCCTGCTGTAAGAGGGACTCTTGATTCGAAGGTGGACTTTGATCTAAAAGTGAAAACCTGACTTTTTTTTGTATTTGTGTTCCCCTTAAAATGTATGACATTTTAGATTGGGGTGCTTTTAGATTTTGCAAACTTTTAAAGGGTGCTGTGACTAAAAAAAAGGTTGAGAATCGCTGGTCTAGGCATCAGTGGCTTGTGAAGCACTATGTAGGTACTGTCTGGAGTGATACCAACTCTGGTGAAGTTGGTTCACTTCCTGCCAATGCTTGTTGCTCAGCATTGGCAGAAAATGAACTGCTGCACATGAATAAACCCCAGCGGCCTTTATACAGCACATATCTAGGAAACCTTTCATGGAGGTTGCTATTGCAGACTTGGGCTTCATTCAGACGGGCTTTTAGTGCCCACATATGGGAAGAATCTGCGGAGTCTTGTGGCTGGAATAACAAAGTACAAGCTGTGTACAAAGCAATGCCAGGCTGATTAGATGCAGACACATTGTGTTCAGGGACGATCATTTGTCCCTGTCTGCAGGTAACCGATGAATGTGCGGACACCTGTGGGCCTATCTTTGCTTTGTACAGGCCGAGCAGCCAGAGCTGTCCGGGACCCCGTCATTCCAGCTAGAATGCAAAAATGTATGCAGCTTGTGAGTAATGAAAGCTGTGTAAATGAGGTATTACTTTATTTGCATGCCAGTCATGCTGCATGACTGGCTTTAACCCATTAACTGCCAAGGATGTATACCACATGTCTTGGTGGTCAATGTTTTAAAACAACTGTTGTAAAACTTGTTTTAAATTGCCCTGTAAGAGGAATACCTCATATGGCTGTCATTTATGGTTAAAGAAACCTTGTAAATTTGTTGTTGCTCTCTGTGTCCACACCAGGTAGGTTGGCCTTCTGTATTTGTCCCAGTGACCGTTGTCCCTGAAGCAGAAAGGGATGAGAAATAAGAGAGTTCACCAGAACAAGAGGTGAGGGGAAATCTTTCAATAAGGACATTCTCCCCCGTTTTATTGATGACGGTCTTGAGAGTGGAACACCCCTCACTTTGTACATCGTCTCAGGAGGTGATGGGAGATCTCCCCAAAAGGCACAGACCACAAATAATAAACTGACAGGGTTGTTACGCCTTCCCTGATCTGTCCAACACTAATAGTGTTATTCACAAAAAGGGTGAAGAGTTTGGAGAAGGCAGGAGAAGTGAACAGTCTGGCTGCAATAGCTGAACTGGAAAAATCTCCAATTCAGCTCACTTTGCAGTTCAGCTTTTTTGGCCTAGACTGTTCACTTCTCCCGTCTTCCCCAACTCTTCACCCTTTTGTGAAAAAAGGTGTTTTATTTAAGGGTTTTTCATCCTGTAAATTAAAAAAAAAAGTTTGCCTTTACATAAACTACTCAAATTTTAGAGGGACACAGGAAGTCTTGAGTGTTTGTAGGCATACTGCCCTCTACAGGAGGATTGAGTGCTGGCAAACAAAAACCAAAACCATGTAGGCAAGGCCAGGATAACTCCACCCCCCCCCCCCCCTTTTTTTTTTTTTAACTACCAGCATATTTTTGTATGTGTGAGATCCAGAAAATTGGATTTCTGAATTGGCAGTAGAAATCTGTTTCATGCAGCACAGTATGGGACATTGGACCATTCACTCTGTTTCCTTAATTGCATGCTAAAAAACTGAGGATTCTTGGGAGTGCTAAGGGTTACACAAGGGTCCTCACAGCTCCCCCTCCATTTACCTAATAAAACCTGCATTTTCTCCAGTGTGTCCTGTACTCCAAGCAACAGATTTTACTGGTAAGTCAAAAATACTGTTATTTTCACCAGCACAATTTTCTTCAGTCATGACTATTCTTTCCAGTGCTGCTGAAGAATTCCTCTCCGATTTGCAGTGATACGGCACCTTTGTCCCCAGCCGAACCTTAGACTCCACTGCACCTGACATCGCAGGGTCTTCAGGCACTGGATTCCACGTGAGGGGCTTTCCAGACTTGTTCATGTGTAACTTTTACCTTTTCTTGCTTGCTGCCCACCTACATTGATTTTGGTCACTGGCCCTCTCCTGCTACCAGCTGTCTGTGTTTCATAAGTACGCAAGGTCTTGTCTCTTACCCAGAACCTGCATCTTGCTCAACCTCGCTGTAGTAGCACAATGTCTAATTCTGCCCATGGAGGGGACAGTCCCACTGTACTAGGTGCCCCAGTTAATTTTCCACTAACAGGTTGGGAGTTGCTTACAGCATGCCTTTTAAGGTTCACACATACATATTTCAATATCTGGTTTTAACACCTACTGATGGTGCAATGTCTGGAGTTTCTTGCCTCCTTGCAGTTCTCCTCAGCTCTGTTGGGTGTGACTGTGTCCTCTCCCTTTCTGGCTGAGATTTGTAATATGGTTATGCAAGACCTTATGACCCAGCTATTTGCTAATTCTGACTGCAAAGGCCACGTATGAGCTCCTGCACCTTTGCCAGCAAAGCCGGTATGTGATTTACTCATAGTCTTAGCAGCTTCTGAGCAAGCGGCCACAGAGACAGTCTGGCTGAGTTGCAGGCTACTGTTAATTCTGCAAAATAAAGAAGACTGTTTCAGCTATTATTAATGCAAGGCACACCACTCTCAAACTGGAGGATCAGCATGTTGCTTCTACAAATGCTATTTCAAGTCTTGAGTCCTTTTAAGACTCTTAAGATTGCAAAGACTTTCCTTTTGCACCCACTTTTCAAACTGTTTCTTGATGGGGAGCTGTGACAATATGATGGAAGCTTCCCACCCCCGTGTCCATGCATATGCAGAGGGCACTTTGGCTAAAGTACTAGACTGCAGAAGCTTTATGGAAGAAACGTTTGACATGCTCACTGCTCTACAGTAGGTGGCCCTTTTGTTTCTCCACGCTTCAGCATTGAGGCCCTTAAAGCTTGGCTTCCTTTCCACCTGCATAGCATGGCACTCTAAGTCTGCCAAATCCTCAGACAAGCCTTTCTTTGCATGACTGTGGGAGGATATCTGTTAACCTTTGCAGACAGTTGGGTGGCTTGCATTCCAAATTATTGGGTGCATGAGGAGGTGTCCCAGAGCTACAAACTCAAGTTTCATTCGCCTGCTCCTCACCTTCTCACTTCCAACCTTCCTTTGTCCCTGCAAAGACTAGCAGATCTCCACCTGGCCTTCTCAGCATTCCTTGATCAAGGCGTCAATGGCTCAGTTTCTGCAGCAGAATGGTTCCAAGGATTTTAGGCTCCGGCTCTAGGCTCAGAATGTTTTTAGTTGGACCCAAACGTTGCGGATGGAATCCACCAGATCATCATTTCCCGACCTTCTGGCTTTTGTGGACATCAAAGATGCTTATGTCCATCTTTTCAGCGCATCAGTGATTTACTACATTTTGCTGAGGGACCCCTACATTAACAGTTCCTGGCCCTACCCTACGACTTCTACTCTGCACTTCGGGTGTTCACCATGGTACTGGCCCCTGTATTGGTCCTGTTGCACTCTCGTGACATCCCCATTGTGGAATACTTAGATGACCCCCTGTTGAGAGAACATTTGGTAATGCTTCTCTGACTGCCCAGACATTGATCATGGGCAGAACCAACTCATTGCTTGGAATATCTGGATCTGGCCCTACACACGTCTGTGTTCCTTCCCCAGGAGAAGCTTCAGATTCACCAGTCCCAGGTTTGACCTTTTTAGTCAGAAGCCGTCCGGCTCTGTGAGAGTCTCTGATGAGAATCTTAGGGCTGATGGTGGCCTCCTTCGAGGCAGTTCCCTTTGCCCAATTTTTCTTCGCACAACATTCTGTTGTCCTGGCACAAATCAGTTCTGTCCCTTGGCCGATTCAGTTGGTGCCAGAGACCAGGATAGCTGTAACTTATTCGCTCAGAAATCTGTTTCTTGAGTCCGGGAAGTGCTTCCTTTAAATAGGGTGGCTGGTGCCACCCTATTGGACTGGGAAGGAGTCCAGGGGATTTTGTTGTCAGAGGAGTTTTGCCTCAAATAAACATACTGTCCCTTTAAGCTATTTGGCTGTCCCTTTAGCATTTTGTTTGCAGGCGCATGGATCCCCGGACCGAAGCAGTGGATGCTCTGTGGGATCAGTACACTATGACCTATATCTTTCCTCTCCTAAACACTTCTTTTTTTGCTAAGGAGGATCGAGTTGGAGGGTATTCAGATGATCCTCATTGCTTTGGATTGGTCCAGACAGGTATTATGCCAGCCTGGTAAGATTCTGGCAGACACACATTGGGCCATGCCAGATGGTTCAGATCTACTGTTCCAAGGGTCAGTTTGCTGTTCTGGTTCAGAGTCTCTGGCTTAAACAGCTGTTGAAGTCTAGGTTCGCAGGGACAGTGGCATCTCAGAATCTTCATGTACATGCTGCTCAGAGCTAGAAATCTAGTTTTCACAAGGACTATCATCGGATGTGGAAGGCTTACTTACTGTAATTCGAAGTGAAGCTAGGGGGTTTCCTCCTAGAAGTTTCTCTGTGTGACAAATCCTTTAATTTCTGCAGTTGGGTTTTCACTATATTGCACACCACACTATTTTTTTTTTCTTTTTTACTTCCACCGCTCCAAGCTTGCTCCTGTGATGGACTACAACCTCAATACAAACTAGTAGTCCATCACTGGAGCCATTTTTTAAACTTTATTTTATTGTTTATCCGATTAACCGATTAATCGAACTTAATAATCGGCTAACTAATCGATTTTGAAAATAATCGTTAGCTGCAGCTCTAGTGTGGACCAGTGTCTGGCCCTGAGCACTATCAAGAAATAGGGTTTTGCCCTTTTTCGTTCTGTTTCAGAGACCACTGGCCTTTGTACAGGGGTCTTCCATGTTGCGCCACCCGTCTGATCCCCAGTGACTCAGCGGACTCTAAATATGTTTTTCTCTGCATTATAGAAACTGCCATTTGAATCCATTCGAGGTATTCTTCTCTACTCTCACCCAGAGGGTGGTTTTCCTTGTAGCCATCATCTCTGCAAGATGAGTTTGTAAACCGACAGCCTTGAAAAGAACCTTTTTGATCTTGCATGGGGACAAGATGGTGTGGAGGCCCATAACTTCCTACTGGAAAAAGGTAGTTTCTGCCTTTCATCTCAACCAGGACATTCCTCTCCTGTCCCTTTGTCTGGCTCTGCTTCATCAAAAGGAAATTTCCCTTCCTTGTCTGAATGCAGTTCAGGCTGTAAGAGTCTCTCAGCCATTGTATCACGTACCCGGTGAGAGACAAGTAGACGAGGAGACCTCACTTGTGTCTTGTGTCCTATACCCCCTAGAGATGGGGACAGAGAGTGGAAGGACAGTGGAGGAGCACGCATGCCACTGAGGGTACCGGACACCGTGCAGGAGCCGTCCAGTAACGGGAAGTCAGCAAAGCCAGAGGTCAAACCGGGTGGGCAGCGTAGAGACAGGATCAGGAGACTGAAGCGTGGTCTGGGGAGCTGAAGATCAGAACCACCCAGGCAACGAAGTAAAAAATCGATAGGCAGAACGCAAAGTCCAGGTAACAGACCGAGGTCAAGGGCAGGCAGCAAGCGAGAGGGAGAGAGTCCAACAATCCGGGTTAAAACGAGCAGCAGGCAATCCAACAGGGTACAGGCAACAGGAACACTAGCTGAAAGATCATCAGCAATGTGGTAAGTGCAGGCGCGTTTAAACAGTCCAGACTTATCAAGGTAGACGTGCCACTTCCGATGGGCCAGAATTCAGCATGTCTTTCCACGCACTTCCGCATGCTCAGAACCGCACATTTTCCGACCACTGGAAGCACGGGCTTACACACATGCATTGCCACCATCTTTCCCTTACACACTTGCTTCTTTCAAAAAGATTGATTTTCTTTTTGTCGTTCTGAACGGGCCTCAGAAGGGCTCCACGGCTTCTAATTCCACCATTTCTAGGTGGTTCTGACAGGCTATTATCCAAGCTTATGGTCTACTCTTATAGCCTATTCCAGTCACTGCGCACTCTCCTAGATCTGTGAGTGCCTCTTGGGCTTTGTGGCATTAAAGGAGAACTATGGGGAGAGTGAAATACACCCATCCCCATAATTAGAGCCGACATGTGACATTAAAGCTTTCACACATCGGCTCTATTGATCAAGAAGTGAGCCATTGCATACCGCTGATCGCTCAGTTCCTGATCATTTTCCTGCAGAAAGCGGTGACTGCAGAAGGGTTCCCCCCTCCCCTCTCTCCGATCCTCCAGTGCTGACTGGAGGGTGCGGGCACAGCTGGCTCTGCCTCTCTAGCGTCAATCAGGTAGCGGGGTGGATCCCATTCCCAACAATATTGTCAGAATCCATCCCTGGCTGTAGAGTGGCTCTGCACTGTCAGCATATAGCGGGCAAAAGTTGGACCATAGTTCTCTTTGGAGCAGTTTCCCAGACCTTCAGGGCTTCTGTTCACACGTTTTCCAAGTTCTACCAGGTATAAATTCAGGCCTTATCTAATGCCAGCTTAGGGCATAAGGTGCGTCAGGTGGCTCTTTGAGCTGCAGGATGTCCCTGTGTTGTGTTTTAGGGACATGTTAGCATTTGTTTGGTGTTATCCACTCCTCAGATGGACTGCTTATGGACGTCTTGACAGTAAATTACTTCCTGTATCCCTCAATGGATGAGAAAGAAGACTTGAATCACTGAATGTAAACAAAGAGCGTAACGGTGACCTTTGGATTGGGGTAATTGTGCATCTGTTGAGGGGCAGGGCAGGTTAGGCTAGGTGAAGAGGAAAGCAGTATAAATGCACTTTCTTTTAAAGTGCACTTATGCTCTCATTTCACTCGTCAACTTCTCACTTTCAATATCCCAGAATATACACTCACTGGCCACTTTATTAGGTACGCTTTGCTAGTACTGGGTTGGATCCCTTTTGTCTTCAAAACTACATTAATTCTTCATGGCGTAGATTCAACAAGGTGATGGAAACATCCCTGAGAGTTTGGTCCATACTGACATGATAGCATCACACAGTTGCTGCAGATTTGTCGGCTGCACACCCATGATACAAAGCTCCACCAGCCTGAACCATTGATACAAGGCAGGATGGATCCATGCTTTCATGTTGTTTACACCAAATTCTGACCCGACCATCCGAATGTCGCAACAGAAAATCGAGTCTCATCAGACCAGGCAACGTTTTTCCAATCTTCTATTTTACAATTTTGATGAGTCTGTGCGAATTGTAGCCTCCGTTTCCTGTTCTTAGATGACAGGAGTGGCACCCGGTGTGGTCTTCTGCTGCTGTAGCCCATCTGCTTCAAGGTTGGACGTGTTGTGTGTTCAGAGATGGAATTCTGCATACCTCGGTTGTAATGAGTGCTTATTTGAGTTATTGTTGCCTTTCTATCAGCTTGAACCAGTCTGCCCATTCTCCTCTGACATCAACAACGCATTTTCGTCCACACAACTGCCGCTCACTGGATATTTTCTCTTTTTCGGACCATTCTCTGTAAACCCGAGAGATGGTTGTGCCTAAAAATCCCAGTAGATCAGCAGTTCTGGCACCAACAACCATGTCACGTTCAAAGTCACTTAAATCCCCTTTCTGATGCTCTGTTTGAACTTCAGCAGACCATCTTGACCAAGCCTAAATGTATTGAGTTACTGCCATGTGATTGGCTGATTAGATATTGGGTTTTAACGAGCAGTTGAAGAAGTGTACCTAATAAACCTGCCAGTGAGTGTATATTTGTGCATAGATACAGTAGGGTGGAAGAAATAAATCCCATGATCAGAAAATGCATAGAAGCGTGGGTTTATTTGATGGCATGACAATGCAGTAATTGTATGGTATCCGATATATTCAGACATAGTTCATGGCAGTGCAATGAGAAAAAGACATCCTTTAAAAAAAAAACAAAAAAAAAAAAAACCTTCATATTTGAATCTAATGCACCCTCAAAAATTGCACTAAACCAACACAACGCATTGTCATCATTCTAAACGTGAGGATAGTTGTTCCTTGGCTCCATAACTGTACCTAGATTATGGAGAAGTGTTCCAGGCAACTAAATCAAAAGCAGAAAATTACAACATTCAGGTATTCCATGGAAAGGGTAAAATCGAAGTTTACACAAAACCAGGAATTCACATTTGTGCTGATGTATAGGACTTTAACCACCTACCAGCTTCCTAAACGTGTCTGGGGTTCCACTGGTGAGATGTTTGCCCTTGAGTGCAGTTGTGATGGATTTGTAACACCGGACAATTCATTACATTTATACATTGCTTTTTCTATATTATGTGGGGTCAATGTTCAAATTTCCGAGTCCACAGAGCAGGGGTGCCCCCAATGTTTTGTGTTGTCTACTTTTCCAATGATGAGCTCAATGAGATCTATCAAGGTCTCCCTCCCTCTCTCTACTGGCAGTCCATCCTTGCTCATCCTCCTGGCAGCCTCTCCTCTCTCTCTCCCGACTGTGTCCCCTCTCTCCTGGCTGTCTCTCCTCTCTCTCCAGCCTGTCTCTCCTCTCTCTCCTGGCTGTGTCCCCTCTCTCTCCTGGCTGTGTCCCCTCTCTCGCTTTCTCCTGGCTGTGTCCCCTCTCCTGGCTGTGTCCCCTCTCCCCTGGCTGTCTCTCCTCTCTTTCGCTTTCTCCTGGCTGTCTCTCCTCTCTCTCGCTTTCTCCTGGCTGTCTCTCCTCTCTCTTGCTTTCTCCTGGCTGTGTCCCCTCTCTCCTGGCTGTGTCCCCTCTCTCTCTCTCCTGGCTGTGTCCCCTCTCTCTCCTGGCTGTGTCCCCTCTCCCCTGGCTGTCTCTCCTCCTCTCTCTTCTGGTTGTCTCTCCTTGCTCATCCTCCTGGCTCTGTCTCTATCTCTCCTGGCTCACCTTGCTGTATATAACAGTGCACTACCACAGGCTGTGTAAATTCCTTTTCTTTGATGTAATACACAGCACTTTGATAGCAAGGCAACCACCAGCATCCACCAGAAAGGTGTCAGGGGCTCAGCAGACTCAGGCTTATCGGTAATCATGAGTGCACAGCTAAATAAATATACCAAGATGGAATAAAGGGGCCACTTATGCTACTTGGGACATCTTCTGGGATAATCAAAGCCATTACCAGCCATCGGTCACTTTTTTTGCCCCTCCCCAGCAATGGAGCAGGGCCATTTGGAGGGCTGGGCACGAAAGGAGAAGTACAGGACCTAGCTTCCCGTCTCTTCAAGCGCGCTGTCCTCCTGTGGTGCTAATGCGGCCAAAAGTGTCAGAAGCTACAGGCGTCCCAGCCCTCCCCGTCTGCAGCGTCCGACATATTTAGCTGCACTAGCACCATGGGAGGCAGTGCGGGACAGGGAGCCGACTTGCAAACGCGATCTATTAGCGTTAGCTTTGCAAATGACTGGTAGACTGCGATCAGCCGAATGGGCACCCCTGCCATAGAGAACCATAGACTGGATTGCCATGGCCGTAGAAAAGGGGTGGGTGGGACTTAGGCGTGACCCTGTCCAATGAAAGGGCCATGGGGCACGTTTAACCCAACTCACATTAGACAGCATCCCCACAAAGTCGGCACTAGAAGGTGCCCAATTGGAACTCCAAATAAGTGCGATATATCTAGCGTGGGACTGCGTTCAGACTGCACCTAGCTTCAGGGGCTTCTTTCACGCACAAGATGCTGTTGATGGGTTTGGAAGGACGTGCAGTCTGTGCCATACTGCCGATAATGTTATATCGACAATTACAGATCTGGTGGACTGATTTTTCTATTGACAACCATATAAAACTCTCAATAACGTTTGGCAGCAGTTGTCATTTCTTCAGCACACTGTCTACCTGCATGTCGGGATTTGTCCTCCTGGTGCACAACTGTAAACAAGCTTGGAATATTTCTCACTGGGAGTAACTGATAATTCAGCAGCATCATCGGGACATGACAGGAAGAGATAGCTAGCAACAGCTCATTACACATTTAAAGCGGAGCTGTAGCATATATATAAAACTCTTGCAATGCAGATAGACTGGTCACCCCATGGTTACAGCCTTACTCCCCTCCCCCCCTCACACACAAAATGCCCTCGTTCATGTAGCTCTGCATGCCGATATAAAACATCTCCGTGTCCCATGTTCAATAAAAAGTAGTATTAACCTTTCTTTTTTTTAATCTTCCTTCCGGTCTCTCAAGGCGCTGGTGACATTCCCAGTGAGCTTCTGTGTGGCCAGGGCTATGTCCCCAGTGCCTTGAGAGACCAGGAGGAAGGTTAACACTGACTCTTCCAGTAACTTCTTGTTTCAAAACTACGAGACCTCAGGGAATTTCTTTCCTCGTAACTTTGGCAATGTATACACATTTACGGCATATCTCGTACAGCTAATTCACAAGCTATGGCGCAGACGTCATTGGGGAGCCACCACAGTGAAGCAGGGAGAAGAATATGGCTACCGATTACTATTTTTTTTTTTTTTAAACATGACAGCGTGGGATTCTGAGCCCAGAAAGGGGGAACGGTGGGAAAGGGGAAAGACAATAACGAAAAGTGTTATATGTAAGGCTAACCGTTTCCCAGCAAGCATTGATGGCATGTCAGTGGCTGCACTGTATTAACCCACAGGAGCTTCTGCACACGGCGGCCCCTGTGGATGATAGATGGGGCATGTCAGTGGCTGCACTGTATTAACCCACAGGAGCTTCTGCACACGGCGGCCCCTGTGGATGATAGATGGGGCATGTCAGTGGCTGCACTGTATTAACCCACAGGAGCTTCTACACAGTGACCCCTGTGGATGATAGATAGGGGCATAGTAGTGGCTGCACTGTATTAACCCACCGGGGCTTTTGGACGCCGGCCCCTGTGGATGATAAATGAGGGCATGTCAATGGCCAAACTGTATTAACACACAACAGCCACAAAACTTCATCATGGGTCGTCAAGTAAGAACAACAAGTAATATCAAATTGAAATCCTTGTACTGCACAGGTCATACATGTACTTCACAACATACCTAGAGCTCAGAAATATGACTTAAGTTTGGTGGCTACAAATCAGCTTACATTTATTGGGGGGGGGGGAGCTGTAGTCATGCGTGAACTCCTATTAAACCTCAAAAATCCTGTTCTGCTTACAGCGACACCCAGCTATGGCTCCCTACTGCATGTCCTAGGTACAAGATAACCCCAACCCATGTCAGGTGGTAACTTCTCCCCCAAACCCTCAATCCCTTCCTCCTGAGACGTGTGCGTCTCTCCAGACTGGCCAGCAGTTTGCCCTCATTCACACGCGCACAGCCTCTACAGTTGCTCGGGGATCTATTTGGTATCTGGATTAAGACGTTTTGACCCCCGTTATTGTAGAATAAAAAGTCTTCTTGTTATGAAGAGCAAATAAAGCTTGCATGGAAGTGTCTAGATTGGTGATGACCACAGCGCGGAGCTGAATGAGATGAGAGTTGTAGTACACAAAGTCTCCTCCTCCTCTCGACAAGCTGTTTTCACTGAAGGAGGAGATTTCAGGTTTTTAAAACGCTGATGTATTTCCTTCCAGCCTGTGACCTCTGACCTGCGATAAAAGGTAAGTCATGTGACTTTTCAGCAGCAGAGCTTCATCTATTTCTAACCAGCAAACCATTCTTACATAGGTTTTTTCGCCAGCGCCTAAAGGGAATGGCCAGCAGGTGTCAACGAGCCCTTCCCAAAGTACTTTAGTTGATCGACAGAAGCCACGAAGCCAGCGCATGGAGGGTGACCCCCTTCCCGGTCAGTTTGTCTCGTAGGAGGACAGCAGTGCAGCATCCACAGGCTCCATGCATGATGGACACGTAAAGGAGCGCATAAGCCAGTCATCTATACATTCCATATGGTAGATGTGCATACAAGGCAGGAAGCGTATGGGATCCCCGGTGACAAAGTCCAGCATACAGATCACGCACCTGCAGAGACACAATGGGAAAAGAGATTACAAGGTGTGATGGGTGCACTGTACCACTAACAGCATAGAGTTGAGCAAAGACAAAGCGCTAGCATAATACAGAACTGACTTCCCCTCACTTGGGGCCCAATGAGTGCATTCATTTGCACTAAACTGACCGCAGCCCTTGCTTGAATAGAGTCACCAAAGCCATTTAGTTATGTTTTTTTTGGATAAAGTTAGAAAGTGTTGGTGACCCCATGTCAGGATTTTACTGCTAACATTCTACATCCTGTCCTGAACCATCATCTAAAGACAGTGTAGTAGGGTGCGTGACCAATGGTGGCACCATATAAATCTAAAGCAGGAATAGCTAGCACTCCTTACGTGCTGTTTCCAGCAGTTGTATGGCAATGCACGTGCACTAGTGGTTATGTATTGGTATCGGTAATATGTTATGCTGTCATCTTGTGGTGACTCTGTGTATTACACCTCGTGCCCGTGTCCCTCCCCTTTGTGTATTACACCTCGTGCCCGTGTTCCTTCCCTTTGCGTATTACACCTTGTGCCCGTGTTCCTCCCCTTTGTGTATTACACCTCGTGCCCGTGTTCCTTCCCTTTGCGTATTACACCTCGTGCCCGTGTTCCTCCCCTTTGTGTATTACACCTTGTGCCCGTGTTCCTCCTCTTTGCGTATTACACCTCGTGCCCGTGTTCCTCCCCTTTGTGGATTACACCTTGTGCCCGTGTTCCTCCCCTTTGTGGATTACACCTTGTGCCCGTGTTCCTCCCCTTTGTGTATTACACCTCGTGCCGTGTTCCTCCTCTTTGTGTACTGCAAGGGTTAAGGGCTTGTTTTGTCTAGGGGGGGGAGGTGGCTAAAGTTATACTCCCCTGAATCTCAATCCCAGCTGGCGCCTAGACTGGTCCCCGGAGCCTCTACAGTATGTAGAACGTAAGGACACCGAGGAGCAGACAGGCTGAAAGGACCGGTCTAGGAACCATCCAGGATCGCGGTTTGCTACTACTCTTAGCATGGCCGAGAACAATTGGGCTGTGTAGATGGCTAGAGCAGGGGTGGACGAATCAATATGGAGCCAGTCTGTCCAACCCCGAAGCCACCAGGATATTTTTAGGAGCCCCATTGACAACAACCAGAGAAAACCTCAAAAGTTAGGCGCCGGCTCTTATTTTTAAGGAACACTGGCAACCTGGCTTCAGGGATTTGTCCATCGTGGGTTAAAGTCCTCCTGTCACTAGGGAAGTACAGGAGGCCGCCACTCCTCCATCTGAAACCTTTAGTTGCCTGGCAACGTGCACTGTCACATGTTCCAGGAGGCGGGGCTACAGGAAGTAAAAGGGAGATATAGTCATCTACCCTTATTTAAAAAAAATGGCCACTATGGGGAGGAAAAGGAAGGTATACGAAGAATAAAAAGCCGGCAATTATCTATAAGAAATTGATAAAGTGCGATCCCGTCACTGACTCTTTCAGCTTCTTCTCGGAGAGCTCAGATCCTGGGTTGTAGAGGCCTCTCGGTAAATGCTGAATGAGGCCCATCCTCTGAGCGATCCACACTTGCTCCTCCTCGGTCAGCTGCGTGGCTAGACGGGTCTGGCTGGGTGTTGGATGGTAAACCGGCACCGACTCCCGTTCCTGAAATCAAGAACGACAATGACATCAGGACAAGATGGTGGAATATCCTCTACAGCAAGCAGTACACTTATTCTGCCACAAGAGGTAATACAATTTAAGACAAGATGGTAAGGAGCGCCCTGCCCGTGAGGGCTTACAATCTAAAACAAATCATTGTTATATTTTATCTAGGAGTAAATTGTCTTTAAACCCCCCCCAAAAAAACAACAAGACCTCACTGACCTCAGGAGGTGCATGCACTGTGGAGTCATTCATCCTCAAAGATCACAACACAAGCTCTTAAGTCCTTCAAGTCATCCTGAGCGGCTCCCTTCTCCCAAACGGACTTAATCGTTATGGTTACCCTGCTCCCCCCTACCAGCAGCTCAGCTCATCCTGTTCCCTCCTAGAAGCGATTCAACAGCTCATCCAGCAGTATAGAGGAGTGTGTATACATACAGCAGGTAGCGGTATATATGGGGTGTGTTTACATACAGCAGGTAACTGTATATAGGGGTGTGTGTACATACAGCAGGTAGCGGTATATAGGGGTGTGTATAGGGGTGTGTATACATACAGTATATAGGGGTGTGTACATACAGCAGGTAGCAGTATATAGGGGTGTGTATACATACAGTATATAGGGGTGATATGCATACAGTATATAGGGGTGTATACATACAGCAGGTAGCAGTATATAGGGGGTGTATACATACAGCAGTATATAGGGGTATATATACTATATACATTGTACTCGGTCACCTGGTAAGGCGGCGGGGGCTCCCCGGCCCCATCAGAGTCATTGAGCAGGGACAGGTCATCAGAGGACTGGGATGACAGGCAGTTCCCCATCCCCCAATGCCGGGGATCCAGCTGTCGCCCCGCGGTTGCCCCTCCAGCTCGGGGCTGTTTACTCTGCCTCCTTCCCGAAAGTCGCTGCGCTAGGAACTACAACTCCCAGCATGCTCCGGCCTGCGCGTCCTCGTCACGTGACACGGCTCCCTGTGCGAGAATTGCGCGATCATCGTCACGTGGTGCCCGGAAGTGACTTTGCTACATTGTATCACCGCTGGAGCGCATCATTTCACTGCGCTGCATCGCTCCCTTTTGTTCTGTTCTTGCATCGAATGCCCGTGTACTTCTATAGAGCTGTATAAAATAAAACTATTTAACTGCGAGATAACTTTCATGACTCAGATTCTTCCATTGCTCATTTAGAAAACATAAAAGTAGGGGTGAAAGAAAACACCCCAGTATGTTGTGGGGCTCACCTAGTGCGCTCAGCTGATCGACGCAAGGCTTAATGCAGGGACACGGCAAATAATATTGCTGTCTATGAGCCCACTGCCCAGTTCATACAGAAGCATGGCGTTGGTGTGCTCTCAGGAAGGATGTAGATGGGCCGCATTTTCTGTAAATGTATTACGACGCACGTCAGCGCATCGCAAGAGTTAAATTATGTGTGCATTAAACAAAGAAAAAAACGTTGCATTGCACATGTGCACCATAAAGATTGCCCGCTGCTCTAAACGAGCCCTCAAGCTTGGGATTTCCCATTGGCACTTTTTATACTTCCTCTATGAGTTTAGTTGTTCAGCAATATCTTTGTCATTACTAATGATAAATTAATGAATGCTTAAGTGTATTTTGTGGTTTCATGGGGGGGTGGGTTATGTGAGATGACCCCTACCTTGCAGCCAATACATGCCAACAGTTTAGCAGCACCTTGGTAACAGGCAAGGTTGTCCCTATAATGAGGCCGTTGCCTTGGGTGGCATCTTGTGGGAGGGCGGTAGGCAGAATGGCATGGCAGAGCATCCCAGGTTGTAGGGCCCTCGCCCCTCCTTATAATGAGGCTGTTGCTATGGCATCTTGTGGGAGGGCAGTAGGCAGAGTGGCATGGCAGAGAATTCCAGGTTGTAGGGCTGTACCTACAATGAGGCTGTTGCCTTAGGTGGCATCTTGTGATAGGGCGGTAGGCAGAGTGGCTTGGCAGAGCATCCCAGGTTGCTAAGAGCCCGGCTGGGAGATGTGTGAGGGCCAAACACATCTCTCCGCCCAGCTCTTAGCAACCTGGGATGCTCTTGCCGACTTCCCACACAGCTCCTAGCAACCAGAGATGACATTGGTTGCCAGGAGCTCAGTGGAATGCAGCACCTTTCCCGCTGCCTCAGGCGGCAAGAAAGCAAGGGACTCCCCTGGTAATGGGACCTTGAGCCTCTGCTAAGTGGGAGTTCTTACGTTTAATGTTCTGATGTTCTTAGCACTATAATGCGACCACCTCAAGGGAACTTGTGGACACAAGAGGAATGCCTCCATAAGACATTCCTAGTCCCCATGAGAGATCACATTTACAAGCCCTTAAAGGAAAGTAGGCCAATGCGTAAAATATTTTTGAAAGCTCTACTTGAACTTGGTAGAAAGTAGAACAGGAGGACAGAGGAGGTGGAATACCCAAAACTCACAATGGGGTCCCTACAGCGTGTTGGCTCAAAGTCATTGGGTTGATCACAGCATCCAGAAGCATCAGACAGAACTTCTTCTAGTGCACATCAGCCACAAAACAAGAGCTTTGGATGTATCTCTGTTCCTGTGAAAACTGTAACAGAAAGTCTTCTTAGGTCCACATGGCCCCCAAGGAACACAGTCTGCTCACATAGAGGTATGGTATCCTATAGGCCCAGGCTCTAGCCATGGAGCCTCAAGCCAGGCCCACAGCCTCAAACCAGGCCCACGGCCTTCTCTAATAACCAATATTAGGGCCTGATGGTTTGGTTCCCAGCAGCTCTTCACAAAGCAGGGGTCCCCTCCAAAGGCAGGGGATACCCAGAATGAGAAATCGACATGAATGAAGACTAAAACGTCTCAAGAGTCCACAGAAACCTTTCATGGCTTCAAAAATGGCTACGAGAAGATATGCACTGCCTACACATTTTGGGGGTCAGGAATCTCCCCTTCATCAGGACACTGATGGACTGAACTTACAGCCCTGCACATAATCCTGATTCTCAGGTAGGAGTGGAAATCTCCAAGGAGGGGGGACTTCCTAAGGCCATCAGCTCCCCAGCAGGACCCTTCCAGAACATTGCCACACTGTTCTGTCAAAGCCAGGTCCAACCCACTGATGACAAGCTCACCGGCCTCTGAAATTATGTTTTTGGCGTAAAATGACAGAGCGGGATCAGCGCATGCTGAATCGCACAGTGCGCAGAAGTCGCCAACTGTCTGCAGAGTCAATAGCTACAGACCTCCAAACTTCGTGTGGCCTTCAGATTGGCACAACAACAGTGCATAGAGAGCTTCATGGAATGGGTTTCCATGGCCGAGCAGCTGCATCCAAGCCTTACATCACCAAGTGCAATGCAAAGCGTGGGATGCCGTGGTGTAAAGCGCGCCGCCACTGGACTCTAGAGAAGGGGAGACGTGTGCTCTGGAGTGACCAATCACGCTTCTCTGTCTGGCAATCCGATGGACGTGTCTGGGTTTGGCGGTTGCCAGGAGAACGGTACTTGCCTGACTGCATTGTGCCAAGTGTAAAGTTTGGTGGAGGGGGGATTATGGTGTGGGGTTGTTTTTCAGGGGTTGGGCTTGGCCCCTTAGTTTCAGTGAAGGGAACTCTTAAGGCATCAGCATACCAAGACATTTTGGACAATTTCATGCTCCCAACTTTGTGGGGACAGTTTGGGGATGGCCCCTTCCTGTTCCAACATGACTGCGCACCAGTGCACAAAGCAAGGTCCATAAAGACATGGATGGGGGAGTTTGGGGTGGAGAAACCTGACTGGCCTGCACAGAGTCCGGACCTCAACTCGAAAGAACACCTTTGGGATGAATTAGGTGGAGACTGCGAGCCCGGACTTCTCATCCATCATCAGTACCTGACCTCACAAATGGTCCAACATTCCCAAAGACACACTCCTAAACCTTGTGGACGCCTTCCCAGAAGAGTTGAAGCTGTTATAGCGGCAAAGGGCGGAGCCAACCCAATACTGAGCCCTACGGACTAAGACTGGGATGCCATTAAAGTTCATGTGCGTGTAAAGGCCGGCATCCCAATACTTTTGGCAATATAGTGGACACGTATATATGTATATACACAGGTGCTGTATAAAGCACTTTTAACATGAACTCTAATGCACCTGCTGAGTAGCAATGGCGTTACAAAAGACTTGCTTTCTAAAGCAGCTTCTACTTTGGCTTTTCAGGTCATGTGAAGCTTTCCTGCTGCTGGCTGTAGGAGAGGGGGTGGGGGGGTGTACTGATCCCCAGCGCTGGCTCCATAAGCCTTGTTTAATCCCTACTGTGTACAGGCCGGGTGCTGACACTTACTGGGCTGATGGGAGGCAGATGGGTTTCGGTCAAAGATTGCCAGCTCTGTGTTCCTTTTCAATGGCAATCCAAGAGGAGAATTTACATTTCTTTTGTCTGTACCTTTCACATACAAAGAGATTGCTAATGTAATGTCATGTGATACAGTACGGGCTTCAAGTGATATTAAAGTCAAAAGGTTATTAGGCCTTTTCAAATGCTGATGAAATCACTTACAATGGATGCTGCTCCTTGATTTTTAACAGTTTTAGTTTCCTGCAGAATCAGCTGGTCCCCTGAGCCTGATATCCTGTTTTAGGGTTGCTCCTTTCCCATGCAGAGTTCAATGGGGCCACCCTTGTGTGTGCTAGTAAGCTGTGTGTGTGTCCCCATAAACACACAGACACAGCAAGGCAAGCTTTCCCCTTCTCCCTGATCCCCCACCCATCCCCCATGGACATCTGCTGTAGTCTGCTCTGTCCCTTGTGATCTTGTACTGGACAGGAAGTTCAGGGAAGCCGAGCGGAGAGTGTTGGAGCTGTTTGGAAACAAGATGATTGTAAGTGCTTGGGCAACAGGTAAAGAAACACTTTGTTGGGCTGATGTATATTTCTTTGATCTGGATTCATTATTGAAGAGTTTTAGAGTTAATAAGACTTTAAATAAAAGAATACATCATGCCAGGGTTGCAGACAACGCGGCCGCAATGGCGGTTTTCATTATTATTGTTTTGGATTAAAAGAACACAGGAACGTGCACATGTTACCAGCAGCACTGGTATAGAACAGGGGTAGGCAACCTCAGTTATGCTGAAACTACAAATTCCATGAAGCCTCTGTGGCTGTCAGGGTCTTGCAATGCCTCATGGGACTTGTAGTTGCACATCAGTCGGAGGGTCGAGGTTGCCCACCCCTGGTATGTAGAACATGAAGGTGGCATATACAATAGCAGCAAACTGTGTGCACAGGAAAGCAGAAGGTGGAAGACTTAAAGGAGAACTATGAGGTGAGTGAAAATCACTCAGCCTCATATTTCGAGCTGACCTGTGACAATGAAACTGTCGGCTCAATAGATCGGGAAGTGAGCGAACGCATACCGTCGCTCGCTCACTTCTCGATTCGGTCCCTGCAGAGAGTGGTGACTGTCACTCACGGCTCCCTGCAGGGATTCCCACCCTCCCCGCTCCTCCAGCGCTGACTGGAGGAATGCATGGGGGAGGGGGAGGGTACAGCTGGCTCTGCCTCTAGATAGGCAGAGCCAGCTGTCACTCATGCAGCTGGGTGAATCCAGACAGTAATGTGGGGATCCGTCCCGGCTGCGGCAGTCTCAGTATATCGCGAGCTGTAGCTCACGATATACTGAGCTTTGGGTTTATGTCCTCCCGTGACCCTTAGGAGAACTATGGGGAAAAGCCCTGACCCTATAGTTCTCTTTTAAGTAGAATTAAGCACTTTTCCTTCCCTCCATTCTTTTTCCTTTGTTCCCTCTCTCCTTCTTCTTCTAGGTCCAACAATTTTTTAGGTAAATGCATTCCAGGCGACAAATGAAACCTGACAAAGTAAATTTTTTTCTCTGCGTGCGCCCCCCCAAAAAACAATATACCCTGCCGTTCACCGCCCCCAGCTCCAGGTCCACAGCGCTGCTTCCCTGAACTCCCATGTAGTGGATTGCATGCCCTAAGGACTTTGCATGCGCAGTGCAATGGGGACCACACAGGCTCCAACTGCTGCCAATCACTCACAGTCTATGGAAGCAAGAAGGCTCATCCGTAGTGACAGCCAGGAGCGCACACACACACACACGGGTGGCTCCATGGGGCCCTAGAAGGCAAAGGAGACACCCTAAGGGCAGAGATCAGGACCAGCGCCCAGGGACAAGCTCATCCTGTGTGGAAAGAAAAAGGGTATACAAGCAGGAGTAACAAAATTATTCCAAAGACATCTGAAATACTTAATAACTTATAAAAATGTAGGATTTAATATCACTTAAAGGAGAACTATGGGTTAGGGCTTTTCCCCATAGTTCTCCTTAGGGTAACGGGAGGACACAAACTAGCGTCCTCCCGTTACCCTAAGCTCAGTATACTCATATATTAAGACGCCGCAGCCGGAGCGGATCCCGACATCGATGTCGAGATCCGCACAGCTGCGTGAGTGACAGCTGGCTCTGCCTATCTAGAGGCAGAGCCAGCTGTACCCGCCCCCGTCCGTTCCGCCAGTCAGCGCTGGCGGATCGGGGAATCCAGCCCCTCCCCTGTCACGTCAGAGAGCCGTGACAGGATCGAGAGGTGAGCGAACGCCGGTATGTGTTCGCTCACCTCCCGATCTACTGAGCCGACCTGTGACAGTCTCATTGTCACAGGTCGGCTAGAACTATGAGGATGGGTGAAAAGCACTTACCTCATAGTTTTCCTTCAAAGTAGACATTTATTATGTGATATTACATCTTACATTTTATAAGTTGTTTTTTTTAATGTAGTTTTGGAAGGGAAGGTTACAACCCCTGTCACCTTTTTTTGCCACTTGTGACCCATTGGAGAGAATTTCCTTCACTTCCTGTCCGATAAACACAACAGGAAGTGAGATTAAATCCCTCCCAGTGGTCAGAACTAGTGTCCCCGTTGGAAGATTTCCCATCTATTCCTATTCTGGTGACATCCAAAATTTGGGATTTTCTTTCACAGTCAGTGACAATGTTCACCAGGACAGATAGAGAGGATGAATCCCCCTAACGGGGACACAGACAACAATGAAAACCTGACAGGGGGTCTAATCCCTCTCCACTCAATACAAGACTGACAGAGATACTTTGGCTTCAGTTGCACTTTAAGAAAGTAATGGAGAAAACACTAATGCTCCATTTACACCTCGGCGCTTTGTAACTAAAAGGTAAGCACGAGAAACTGCTCAAGACAAGGAATCCCAATCGCTAGTCTTGAGTGCGACAAAACATGGAAGACGAGGGATCCCATTCATTTCTCTGGCCCCTGCTCACACCTGAGCTTTCTGTCACACAAAATGTCCTATTGAAGTCTATGGGAGCAAAAAGCTCTGCAATCTGCCGAAAAGTTGCTCATGTACTTTTTGCAGCGACAGGTGAATGCTACAAAACTCTTAGGTGTGAACAGGGGCCATAGAAATGAATGGGAGTGTTTGTTGTGCTTAGCTTTGAGTGACAAAACGCCTAGGTGTGAACAAGGGCGTAAAGGGAAAAGAAAGGGGAAAGGATAAATGGGGTACAGGCTGGGATGGGGTATCGGGTTTGGGTGCCAGCCTCCAGCGACAGATAAATCATTAGAAGGGGAATTGATCAAAACTGGAGCAGACAAAACCAGGAGCAGTTGCCCATGGCAACCAAACAGCTTCTCTCTTTCATTTTCAAAGCTTAACTGAACAAACTAAAGACAGCAGCTGATTGGTTGCCACGGGCAACTGCTCCAGATTCTGCCCGTTCCAGTTTTGATAAATTCCCCACAAGGTATCAGAGGACTTGAGGTTTAAAAACTGTAAGCATTGAAATGTCAAATAAGTAATAAGGTTTTAAGCTTGGGGAAGGAAAACCGAGAAGGAGAGAGGGAACAAAGAAAAAAGAATGGAGGGATGGAAAAGAGAAGAAATGTAAGCCCGGGATTGGGATATGTAAGCCCAGGATTGGGATATGTAGGCCCGGGATTTGGATATGTAGGCACGGGATTGGGCTATGTAGACTCTGGATTGGGATATGAAGGCCCGGGATTGGGATATGCAGGCCCGGGATTGGGATATGTAGGCCCAGGATTGGGATATGTAGGCCCAGGATTGGGATATGCAGGCCCGGGATTGGGATATGTAGGCCCAGGATTGGGATATGAAGGCCCGGGATTGGGATATGAAGGCCCGGGATTGGGATATGTAGGTCTGGTATTGGAATATGTAGGTCCGGTATTGGGATATGTAGGCAAGAGATTGGAATACGCAGGCCCAGTATTGGAATATGTAGGTCCAAGATTGGAATATGTAGGTCCAGGATTGGGATATGCAGGCCCGGGATTGGGATATGTATGCCCAAGATTGGGACATGAAGGCCCAGGATTGGGATATGAAGGCCCTGGATTGGGATATGTAGGTCTGGTATTGGAATATGTAGGCCCGGGATTGGAATATGTAGGCCCGGGATTGGAATATGTAGGCCCGGGATTGGAATTTGGAGGCCCGGGATTGGAATATGTAGGCCCGGGATTGGAATATGTAGGCCCGGGATTGGAATATGTAGGCCCGGGATTGGAATATGTAGGCCGGGATTGGAATATGTAGGCCGGTATTGGAACATGTAGGTCCAGGATTGGACTATGTAGGCCCTGTATGGACTATGTAGGCCCTAGTTCGGGATATGTAGGCCCAGGATCGGGATATGTAGGCCCAGGATCGGGATATGTAGGCCCAGGAGTGGAATATGTAGGTCCAGGATCAGGATATGTAGGCCCAGGAGTGGAATATGTAGGTCCAAGAGTGGAATATATAGGTCCAGGATATGTAGGCCCGGGAATAGGGTTGCAGATGTTACCCAAAAGGTGCACGTACACTATGTCAGGCTTCACTTCTCCCATTAGCAGGTAGTGTGTGTGATCCAAATTTTGAAAAATTTCAACATCTTGTCCGATCGGATGGTAGTATGATTTCCTCAGTACACACATTGATACAGATGGGATTTTTTTGATTGTCCATGCTTCATTAATTGTTTAGCTGCCGTAAAAACATTAGTTAGCAGGTCATGGGCGTAACTACAGATCATGGGGCCCCCTAGCAAAAATGTGATGGGGGGCTCCCCTGACGTCCTCTCTCTGAGCTGTGGCTAATGACACAAAGATCCCAAAGGCTCCTCTTATGCATCAGCTTTCCTACACTGTGGACTTTACAGAGGATTAGGGTTGTCACCAGCCACTCCAACCCTCAATGATACAGTACTGTGTTATCTTATCATGTTCTATGTTTAATTTGTCTAATCAACCTAATGGGGCCCCTTCCACCCCCAGGGCCCAGTGAAGCTGCCTGGACTGCTATGGCTATAGTTACGCCACTGGAGCAGGCGTGTTTCAGCAATGGTATGTTCTTTATTGAACAGGGCTTTCCAAGGATTCATCGGGGGATGAATCAGTGATAGGGATGTGCGTGGGCCTGATGAGAGCCCGTGCGGAACTGGCAACGACACCCACACCCCCTCTTGGCCCAGTCAGCTGGGGCCGGGGCATTTGCTGCCTCGCAGCTACACATAACAAAGAGGCCGGGAATGGCCAGGCCGCAGCTAAGGGCAGGGAGGGATGGGAAGGGGATGCGTCACTGACAACTTTGCACAGGCTCAGCTGGGACTTGATTCGTGCCAAACCCATGCACATCCCTAATTAATAATAATATTGTAGGCAACAACTCTCATTTATACCAGCCCGGCCAGTATTGGCAACCCTACTCACAAAACAGACATGGCTTAGGCCCTGGCCCCATCCACACAGGAAGTGACATGCATGCACTTACAGGACAATTCTAAACCCATATAAATGCATGTAGTGATTTTAAATGGTATAATATACTTCCCACATCAATTTCTCCGCGTTTCAATCACACAACCGCCCATGTAAACGTAGCTTCGAATTTCAGCCATTGCACGTATATATTGTGTCATGTATTCGGAATTCCCAAAATATGCAATCTCCTATGTAGACGAAGCTCTGTGTGAAAACATGTCCTTATATTTTTATGTTTACACATTAAATATTCATAGGATGCTCTTCCGCCCTAACCAAGATGGCGCCGCGGGCCTCCAACTCTCCACCGTCACGTGGTCCGGTGGCAGGAAGTGGGCGTAGCCAAGTTTAAAATCCCTGGCTAAGGGCGCCGGGCTACGCCCCCACGCTCGTCATCCTATTGGTCGGAGGGGTGGGTGTGACGTCATCAGCCCGCGCTCGCTCTCTTTTTCTGTATCTCCGCCGCCCGCGAGTCTCCTCCGTCCCGCGAGGTGAGAACCCAGGGCAACCGGCACAGTGGGGAGGGCGAACGGGGGTTCCGACGAGAGGTGCGTGTAGTCCTGTGCTGACAGGCGGGTGCCGGACGGCCTACTATGTAAGAGATGCCGGTTGGGGAGGCTGTACTATACAGGCAGCGCTGCCGCCCCTTGCCCACACACTGAACATGGCAATACTGCCGGAGAGCCCTGTGTGGGTTCTTTACAGGCCTGTGTTTGTATATGGACATTGGTTGCACGGCCCTGTACAGTTCAGGGGGGAGGTGGTCTTAGTAGCTCAGTATAGACACCCC
>NW_017308385.1:57921-94899 GCF_000935625.1 Nanorana parkeri | reverse complement strand
CCAAAGCTTTCGGCATAGTCACCTAGGTGGGGTGGCATCACTGGGTAATAAGTATCCGGGACGAGCCCTCCTTTAATGCTTATTTATATTGGATCTTCACTATACAAACACACCTTCTCTAATAGGAATCCATCCTCGCCTCCTTTCACAGAATCAGGGGAAAAAAAAGTATTTGTTTTTTGTTTTCCTTGCGGCTCAGGATTTCTCGGCTAGGTGAGAATGACGTAGCCCCCGGGCTCCTGCTGCTTCCTGGGATAATTGCATCACGTGTCCCGAGAAGCTTTGGGTCATTCTATCGACAATAGGCACAAGTTGCGTCATCAGGGGGCCGGATGTCTCTTCCTGGTTCTGGTGCATGTGTCATCAGACTTGCTGCCTCTTAGTTCTTGCCCATGCACTCATTCGCATGTGCCGTGACATCATCAGGGGGCAGCTAGCCCCTTGATGGCACAACACATCTGTAAGAACCAGAAAGCTACAGCCGGCCCCCTGATGGTGTTTTGCGGCGCATGGGCAAGAACTAAAGAGAGGCAGCCAGTCTGGTGGCGCAAGCGCCAAGAAGAGAGAGCTGACCCCCTGATGATGTGATGCTTGCACCAAAATTAGGAAGAGACAGACATCCTCCTGATGTGATGCATGCACCAGGAGGTGGCCGCACCCTCCTAATGACGCAATGCATGCAACTGAACCAGGAGGAGACGGCACCCTCCTGATGATGCAATGCATGCACCAGAACCACGAGGAGACGGCACTCTCCTGATGATGCAGTGCGTGAGCCAGAACCAGGAGGAGATGGCACCCTCCTGATGGTGCGTGTGCCAGAACCAGGAGAAGACGGCACCCTCCTGATGATGCAATGCATGCGCCAGAACCAGGAGGAGACGGCACCCTCCTGATTATGCAATGCATGCGCCAGAACCAGGAGGAGACGGCACCCTCCTGATGCAATGCATGAGCCAGAACCAGGTGGAGACGGCGCCCTCCTGATATTGCAATGCATGAGCCAGAACCAGGTGGAGATGGCACCATCCTGATGATGCAATGCATGTGCCAGAACCAGGAGGAGACGCACTCCCCTGATGCGATGCATGCATCAGAACCAGGTTAAGACAGCCCTCTCCCAATGACGTCTTGCAGGACCTGGTGTGGAGTGGAAGTTCACTACTGGACGTCGCTGGATTCACTGGGGGGTGTGAGTGTTTTTTGAGCATAACCTAGCAAACAAGGTAAGAGGGGAGATTGGAAAGAAAACCAAAATGAGGTGATGGGGGGAAGTTCATTTTTATTTATAAAAGAAAGGTGCAATACCTGATAAAGATACTAGGTATAGATCGTAACAAGTAATGCAGGATACATACAATGCTGACTGTCAGGTACACAATATGGGTATTAAGTCATAGAGCCAAGATGTTGGTTGATATTTACCTAAATATGAAAGATGCCTGCAAAAAGTTGCCGAACTGATTGGGGATGATGGGAACTTTATATGGAGGGCCAGGAATTTGGACTTTGATCTTTGTCTTGAAGGGTATGGAGCACCGGTAGGGGCATTGTCAGAAGGGAGTGGAGTGTTTAGTCTGCTTAGGCTGGCCACACACGTAAATATTTCTGTCACTAAGCCCAGCAGGCTTTACCTTGTAATGGAAGTTATTTTCTACCATTTGGTTTCCATTTTTTTTTTTTGGTAAAGCCCGCTGTTACGTTTTTACAGGTAGGACGTTGTTGCAGGTTTTAATTTTACAATTTGGTGTACTGGTTCGGATGAGTACCACATATCCCTCTCATTGCTTTTTTGGTTGCGTTTTTAAAATGGTTGTAGCCTTTCATTAGTTCTTGTGAAGGCCATAAACTTAAAGTAAAGCCTAGTAAATGATTACAAACAATCTGGTTCTATGCAGAAACACGCAGGAGGAACAAACATTCATAAAACCCATATTGGCTATCCTCACACACGTTGGGTGTAATAATTTTAATTATATAATTTGTATATGATAAATAGATGAAATGCATTTTTAGTGTAAATGGCTTATGTTTTGTGAAAAAATTAAGGTAAGCAAAACTGCACAATTTTCTATTTCTTAATATGTGATTAACCTAATTTGGGTCATTTTGTAGAGTTTGTTTGAGGTGTGCTGAAAACAATTTGGGTATTTGATCAGATATTATTATTATTATTAATATTGTAATACAGGATTTATATAGCGCCAACAGTTTGCATAGCGCTTTACAATATAAGGAAGACATTACTGTTACAAAATCAAGACAAGGTGTAAGGAGGGCCCTGCCCGTTAGAGCTTACAATCTATTGTTTTGATCAACGTTTACACAACTGTCATTGGACATAAAAACCAGCGCTACTTAAACAGAGTTCACAGAATATAAAGTTCAGGGGCTGCTTTGTCAGTAATTCAGGTCTGTTATATGCATGTGATAAATGGCAGAGGAGGGTTCACATCATGATATGAAATTGTAGACAGCTGCCTGGCAGCAAAGGGGTTAAGGAATAGGACCCTCTCCGCAGCATATGCGAGGATCAGCGAGTTGCAAGGGGGCAGTGGATTAGGCAAAGCTCAGATTAAGGTAATTTGTGTAACATTCTGAGTGTGGCACAATTGCAGTGCTTCCTGTTAGCAGTTGGAAGCCTGCGGAATGCACTCATGACAAATCCATGTATAGGAAAACAAGACTTCCTTTCAGGTACATTGATCTGCAGATAAATCCATCCAGCACCAGGCCCTCTATGCCTCAGTAATGGAATGCATGACTAACCGTGATACTGAAGTAGCTGGTATAAGGATACAGCTAGTACTCTCCAATAGACCTCAATCTTGTATATAGCGCCTACAGTTTGCACAGGTCAAAGTAGAAAAATCGTATAGGTGAAGGAAGCCAAATACCGACATTTCGGGGCAACCAAGGACACAAGCGCCCAGTGTTCTCAGAAAGCTCTCATTTGTGTAGAAACATTTACAATCTTTTCTTCCATCAACATGATCACAATTTGGGCTCCAGAGGTGATGCAGAAATGGATTCCCTGAGTACCGTGATGGTATTTTTATTCATACTGTCTGATCTGGAAAACCTGTGCCCATCGGGTACCTGGAGATGTATTTTAGGGCGCATACAAAGTTTTTAACAATTTTTTATTCTAGAACACTGCACAGCGGCTTATTAACACATTGTTATACAGGTATGTTTACAGAGGAAAGAGAAGCTAATTTTTATAACTTGCAAGGGGGTGGTGTTTATAGGAGAGGCCTATTACTTCCGGTGGACGATCAATGTTCCCCATAGCCAGCAAAAGGGTGTGAATAGGTCCAATTTTTCTTGGGGGAGGGGGGGGGGTGGAGTCGAGAATTAGAATCCCTGTTGGGATTTGCTGCTAAGCGGGACTCTGGTGAAGAGGTTTACGGTCATGGTGACAATGGTTTCACCAGACAAGAAGTGAGTAATCCTCCAACCAGAACACAGACCGCAATAAAAAAAGTTCTCTGGATTGCTTACTTCCCCCTACAATAAGAGTAATAGTGGTAATAGTAATAATAATATTAATAATGTAGTAGTAGTAGTAATAATTAATCTGATTTGCTGTTGGCGATTCTTCCCCACTTCCTGTCTGGTAAAAGTGTGGCCACCATTGCCAAGACAATAAGTACAGATGAAAATCTCTCTAATGGACCACCGGTTAGTAATAAATAGCTGAGTGGTTCTAATCCTTCCCATCCTAGTAAAAATAAAATAAGGGCTGCACATATGCTTTAAGGGTCCATTCTCACCTAATGCGTTGGGACTGTGCTGGCTCTCTTTCAGTGCAGCCCCAACATAAGGCAGTTTGATTTGTCATGGACGGGCACAGTTCATACCACAGCGCTGCACTGGTGTGTACTGAAAAAAAAGTATGGCTTGTAGTACTTTTCTTCAGCGCAGTGGGTCGCAATATGGTACAACCACATCGCACCGTGCTGTGTCCATCAAACTTAATGACTTCAATAAAGTTTGACCTTAAATTCCCTAAGTTCACTTAAATCACAGCACCCTATTGGTGCAAGAGTGCATTCTTGCGGGATCTTGAGCACCTGGGAGGGGCAGCAGTGATGTCATCGGGAAGTGGGGTCCAAGGTTTTTTGTTTTTTTCTCACCCTTAATGAAAGGTCTGGTTTGACTGAAACATGCATCCAATATTCAGATATATCTAAACTATATCTAAAGTTCAGTTCAGAAGAATCTTATAGGAGTAGGATTATGATAAAGGGGTCTTGATTTGCAAGCATGTGGGTCGCAAAGTCTGCCGCATGGCCCGTTGGGTATGGTTCTAAACAGAGTACCAGAACTAAACTTGTATGGCAAGGTCTAAGTTGAGAGCAGCTTACTTGACAAAGACTTGCGTGCACTTTAATAGGGGCTCATTGGCAACTTATCCCTTCACAGTGGCGCCCACCCCCCGGCTTTTTTGTTGAGGGAAGCCTTGAAGCATACGAATGGCTGACAACAGTCTCACGACCGCAATGTGACAGTCCTGAACGGCTGAGAAGAGAAGCCAATTGCAGTGTGTGTGACCTGCTCCCTATACCCAGACATACCAGGCATTTTTCTTTAGCCAGATGGCTACCAACTGAGGAGGGCGGGTTGTGCAAGGGGTCTGGTCTGCTCAGGTGCTGCATAGCAGGATGGGTTGCCGCTTAGTTCTCTGCTAGTTTTAACATGACTCAATTTTGCTGTTTGCAGCTAGTGGCTGTAAAGATGGACTGGCGCCCCGATGAAGAAGGGTTACAGCAGGTTCTGCAGCTTCTGAAGGATTCCCAGTCACCAGATACGGCCACCCAGAGAGTCGTCCAAGATGTATCCTTTACACTGAGAACGTGTATGCCTTGCAACAGATCAAGTTTGTTATATTGTGGGCCAGGTAGCCCCTTTCACCCATGATTATTCATTCTCGGCACTAATGGCTTGTTGCCTGTATCTCTTGGTGCACAGATGTGAGTGTGTTAAGCAAATGTGCACAACAAGAGCTTTGTGAAGGTGTGAGGTTAGGTTAGCTCTAGGATCAGGGGTTAGAGTGTTTACTTTAAAGATGATCTATAGCCAACCCAAATAAGTTATTTTTTATTTGTTTGCCCAATTTATATTGTGAAATATGTTTATTACTACTGTAATGTGAGAATATGTTTATTCTATGGTGTCTGGTTCATAGCACCTTAATATTATACCAAACTGATGAGACAACACAGATGTTCTTGTCTGCTGATTGTACAGAGTTGCCATTATCCCCTCCTATGCAGCCACATAGAACTTTGTGTCTGACGCTACAGGAGACCTCAGAAGGCATGGGGGGTGGGGGGTTTGTGCAGATCTTGCATGGACCCAGACATTATTACAGGCACGTCTGATGCATAATTATTATTAATGTACACCTTCATAAAGACTATCACTTGGTAATTAGCCTCCAATGGAATCAGCCAGACCACAAGACCAAATGGGCTGCACAATAGTTCTGGAAGTGATGCAGATGTTCAGAACCTGATATACAATGATGGTTTTCGTATTCATACTCTCTGATCCAGCGAATTGATAGCAATGTGTGGTCCACCTGTCCTCGGCATGTGTCATAGAAGGCCAACCTGTCTCCTTTGCTTTGATGTGGTCAGTAGAGATCAAGTGACAAGACCTGAGGAGGATCAGAGTTCAGACTGGCTGATCCTTCAAGAGAAATTGTATGTATAAACTCTAAACAGTTTGGGTACTTGAGCATTTCAGCTCCGGTTACCCTAATTTATGACGAGGCAAATTGTCTTTTCTTGCGTTGGGGTTGCTCTGGAACAAAATTCTGGACAAGATTGTGAATATGCCTTTTAAAGTTTTATTATAGATTGGCTACTTTACTACTGTAAGGTTTCATGTACTTGCATGCATATAGGTAGGCTGGTAGAATACCAATTTCATAGAAGTACTTAGTGATCCTTCACCTATATCTTTAAAATAAAAAACACACCTTTAGAAACATTTAGCAATGACAATCTACAAACGCATACTTCTAGATAATTGCCAGCTTTGTGTTCTTTGCATACCTCATCATTAAGGGCAGATCACTAGCTCTCCTTTTACTACCTGGATTTTCTGGCACATGTGACTTTCCCTGAGTTCTCATGAGATTTTCCAGCAATGCTCTGCTGATGAGGCAATCCCAGTGTGCATTGCTTTGGCAATCCTTTTTGCCCTTCGAAGCAGGAAGTGAATGCTCTGCAAATGCAAGTATTTAGAAATCACAGCATTTTATACCTGACATGTCTTTTATTAATCATCACACATAGATGCATTGAGTGTAATTGTCGGCTTTAAGCCTTCAAGCAGCTCTACAGAAGCTGTTTGCTAAGCCAAATTCAAACCTGGATATCCCTGGCTTTAAAAATCTCCTGTCTTATTAAAGGACTCTTTAGTTGAATAGTTTTTCTGGCTTGGTGGCTTGCTTCCTCCTTTCTAATATCTCCAGCTCCCTTGGCACTGTTCAAGCCAGGAAAACACTGCTGTGCCGCTAGCATCTTTGATCTTTGCTCTGTTACTGAATAAAGCTTTGTGTTCCATCTGTAACTCCTTCCTGTTTATGTACTTGTGAGCAATATGGTCCTGAACTCGTTCCCAGAAACTGAAGCAGCTGAACCAATATCCGGATTTTAACAATTACTTGATCTTTGTGCTGACGCGGCTTAAATCTGAAGGTGAGTGTTTTTGTTTTTCTCCCATTGTGTTTAGCATGATTTTATCAGTACCCTTTGATCTGTGGGTAGTAATCAGACATACATCTGCAAGGAAAAGTGGCACAAGCAAATCTTTCCAGTCAAAAAAAAAGATTTTTGGCTGTTACAAGAGATTTTTGGTGGCTGTGATTTTATGCCAAGAGTGCGATGTTTAGTAACTGGCAGGATGCCAGTTTTAACGTACGTGTATTTTTTAATTGGCTTTTGTCTGATTTTTCTGTTCACTTTATCAAGAAAATTGTACTTTTCAATGACTCTAGCTTAAAGCCGAAGAGCAGCTAAAGAGAAAAATAAAAATGAATAGCACAGGTAAAGAAAAAGGCCATTTTGCTGCAATACTTGCCTTCAATATGAAGCTTCAATATGAATATGAAGCTGCCCCTGTAGTATTTTTTTTGAATGATGACCAGTGCCATTTAACCCAATTCCCTGAGACCACTCGCTGTGTTAATGCACTCGTGTCATTATTTGAACACCGTTCAACAAAGCAGTAAGGACGGCCCCGCCACTACCGGAAAAAGTATTAAAGACTCCTAACATTATATATGTGAGTTAGCTTTGCCTGTGCAGTCTGAGGATACCCAGGTCTTTGTTGGACCCTGATAGTATCAGTGACATGGCTGGTATATCGTAGTAATAAATGTACACCTTCGTAAAAAATAAAGTCCCTTGGTCAGAAATATCAGTTGGACGCAGCAAGCCCTCATTTGCATGGATTGTACAGTAGTTCTGGAAGTGATGCAGATATTCAGGACCTGATGTACAGTGATGGTCTCTGTATTCATACTGTCTGATCCAGGATAGAAGGTAGAACTGTCTTCTAATGTGAGCGTCATTCGGCAAAGCAGTAAGGGCAGCTCCCCCACTACCAGAGGAGGATGACCCGTAACATTACTGGACTGGTCATAAAATAGATGGCTCTGTTAGTACTTCTATCCATGTACCTTGTACCCCACAGGCCTCTGACGTTTACAGATGCATGGAAAGTGGCTTTTGTGTAAATGCTGAATATAATGGCTGAGTATACGGTCCTACCTAAAAGACTAATTTTACTAAGGGTTCCTGGGCTGACTTTCTGTAATTTGGACTTCCAAATTCTGTTTAATTTCCTGTCTTGCAGTGTCTTTTAGCTTTATTTAAAATGTCCTCTGTCTTCATTTGTAGATGAACCCACGAGATCTTTGAGTGGTTTGATCCTCAAAAACAATGTGAAAGCCCATTACCAGACCTTCCCTCAGCCGGTGTCTGAGTTCATCAAGCAGGAATGTCTGAACAGCATCGGGGACGCTTCGTCGCTCATCAGAGCCACCATCGGTAAATGACCTGAGGGTTTTTAGTGTTGGTCTGGAAGTGATGCAGATATTCAGGACCTGATGTGCAGTGATGGTTACTGTATTCATACTGTCTGATCCAGAGCACAAATGGCTACATGAACTTCTTTAACGTTAACACTAATAGTCTTCATTAAAAAATGAAGACGTGCATGCAGGGATCTGGGCCTACCTGTCCAATTCTTTTGATGATATTTAGGACAGGATTGACATAACGGCCACTGAGCTCACATCTTTAAACTTAAAGTGACACTATACTCAGGAGTTAAGCCTTATAAATGAATTCAAGTACCTTAACTATGAACAACAATGTACCTTATTTGTGTATCACTCGACTGTAGATCCTCAAATCATCTCTGAATTGGTGCTGACACTGTCCTTCCTACTTTTGTTCTCCATGGTCCCTGTGTGTGTGTGTGTGTGTGTGTGTGTGTTGTAAAGTAGTCAACGCTCCAAGCTCACTCCTGTGATGGGCTACAATCTCATTACAAGTCAGTAAACTAAATACGAGACTGTAGTCCATCATAGGAGTGAGCTTGGAGCGGTGACTACTTTACAATACACACACACAGGGACCATGGAGAACAAAAGTAGGAAGGACAGTGTCAGCACCAATTCAGAGATGATTTGAGGATCTACAGCTGAGTGATACAAAAATAAGATACATTTTTGTTAATAGTTAAGGTACTTGAATGTATTTTTAAGATTTAACTCTAGTTTAGTGTCACTTGACGTTGGCTTCAATAATTCCATAGTTGAATTCCATAGTTCACGGAGTGTGCACTGAAATGGTTTGGCAGTGCTTTCTTGTATCAAGTAGGTGGTGCTGCCTGTTCTTTCTCCCTTTTCTCTCTCTCCTGACTCTTATGTAACAGTGTCTGGTTATTATAAATGCAATTGAACTCTATTTTGCTATTGTGCTCCTGTTTCCCTCCAGGTATTCTCATCACCACGATCGCATCCAAAGGGGAGTTGCAGATGTGGCCAGAACTTCTACCTCAGCTCTGCAATCTTCTGAATTCAGAGGATTACAACACATGTGAGGTACGGAGCTGAGACCTCTCATTCTACCATGCCTGACCGGTTCCAGACGTTGATGGCAAACTTGTGGATGAGTCTTGAGTCACAACATGCTCCATTGATTTTTTGTTTTGTTTATGGAAATCTGTGCTATGATTTCTGCCTTACACTTGATTGTAAGAAATAATGTGTCCATCCTTTTTATCATTGTATCAGAAGGCAGCGGCTGCCTTGACCCCTCAGGCTCCGCCTATAGCAAAGATATCAATTTTGGCTGATGTTCACTGACCAATCCCCTTTTAAATTTTGCTCATTTTTGTAAATCTTCCGCTTTATTTTTAAAGGGTGCTTTTGGCGCTCTTCAGAAGATCTGTGAGGATTCCTCTGAGCTCCTGGACAGCGATGCTCTAAACCGGCCGCTCAACATCATGATCCCCAAGTTCCTCCAGTTCTTCAAGCACTGCAGCCCCAAAATCAGGTTAGTCACATTAGTAATTCCGGTGACTTTGTGTAACTTTTACTGGCCCCTTATGTGTAACAATTTGTGTACTCCTTTGTCCTAGGTCTCATGCTATCGCCTGTGTCAACCAGTTTATCACTGACCGAGCACAAGCCCTCATGGACAACATTGACACCTTCATTGAGGTGAGACATGCACGCTACATTCCCTGTTTACTTTAACATTTGACTATTTCTTTATCCTCCAGTCTCTTTCTTTAACATGTTGACGTTTATACATCTCAATAAAGTAGACCAGTAGTCTTGGTGGAATCAGTCACTTGATGCCAAAGCTCAACTGATGTGATCTCGGCCCAAGAAAAAGATCAGTGATCAGGCAGAGCCAGTGATTCACTGGTGCTGACACTACTATTTGGCTCAAATCATGTGACCATTACCCTTCATTTTGTTATGTGACCAGAGCCAAAGATGACCCAGAACAGTGGCTGTAATAAAAGGGGTATTTACGTATTCTTTTAGTGCTGTTGGGTATAGGACAGCAGGATTTTTTTTTTCTCAATGTATGTTGTGGACACAGTGAGGGGAATTTATGAAAACTGGAAAAGTGTATTATGGCCGCTGGAATACTTTTAAGAACAAACAAAAGTTGGGAGGGGTGAGGAATTTATCAAAGCTGGAGCAGACAGAATCTTGAGCAGTTGCCTATGGCAGCCAATCAGCGTCCACCTTTTTATTTTCAACTTAACGGAACAAACTGAAGAGAGAAGCTAATTGGTTGCCAAAGGCAACTGCTCCAGTTTCTGATATGCTGGAGGGCACTAATAAGTGTTTCAGGTTGTCAGACGCCTGTTAGATTACAGGGAGATCTTCTATTTTGTTGGTGCTGAATGAGGATCTTGGTAGGTCCCCAGCAGATTTGTGTGTAGTCTGCAGGATCTTTCCCTGTTGTTATTACTGGTCTTTCAGCTGTTAGTCTAGATGTAATGCAAAGACTAATGAAGTGACCAAGTTCCTGCTTTCTTTTCCTTGTTCCCTAATATAACACATTGGGGAGTATTTATATTTATCAAAACTGGAGCAGACAAATTCTGGAGCAGATTTGCGCTGCATCCAATCAGCTACTTTGTATCTTTTTCAGATCTTACCTGAGCAAACTGAAGAGAGATGCTGATTGGTTGCCACGGGCAACAGCTCCAGATTCTTTGTGCTCCAGTTTTGATAACCCCATCCCCCCCCCATTGTACAACAATACAAGAAAGGGGGGTGGACCTTGGGTGGGACACCAGTGATGTGGTACAAGTTCCAATAAACTATCGCAGCGGAATTTGGGGTGCGGCAAGATTTTCTGTAAGAGATATTCTATGTCTTCTACTTTGCTGCAGCAACTTTTTGCACTAGCCGTGGACGAGGACCCTGAGGTTCGGAAAAACGTGTGCCGGGCACTTGTTATGTTGTTGGAGGTGCGGATAGACCGGCTGCTTCCTCACATGCACAGCATCATCCAGGTATGGAAGGGAGCCTTTTTATATCTCTTTGCTTTGTGTAGTGGCAGAAATGGTGAACCGTGTGAACTTCTCCTTTCAGTATATGCTGCAGAGGACGCAGGACAGCGATGAGAATGTGAGTCTGGAAGCCTGTGAATTCTGGCTGACACTGGCTGACCAGCCCATTTGTAAGGACGCCTTGTCAAATCACCTCCTGCAGTGAGTTCTTTACACTTATTATGGCCATAAATACAGAAACTGTAGTATTGTTGTATTAACAGCCCCTTGTCCTACAGATCTTGCATAAATCTCGGCTCTGCTTGCATCCGTGCGATTACCTAGCATTTAAAGGCTAAGTCCACCTTTTGGGCCATGTTTCAGTTTACACTCCTAAACGTCCAAACGCTGCCCCTCCCCTAATATATGCAAAGAGATAATTTTATCCTTTTCTTGCATATATAACATTGTCATGACCTCTGATATAAATACTAAACCATACCACTGTGCAATCAAACAGGGAAATGATTGAAATATACACCTGTCTTTTATTTTGGGCTGCCTTACCTGTTGGCAGATTTATAATGCTGCTCAGCAAATCTTGTGATTTGCACACCTCTACCACAAAGAGGAATCCACCATTTTCTTTGTTTTAGCCTTGCAGCCTTTTCTGTCAACTGCCGACTTACTGGATAGTAACAAAGTGGGTCCAGTTAGCAGGCACATAAATGGAGAATTACTAGCACTCTAAAATGTAAAACTATATTTTCTATGTTATTATTATACAGGATTTATATAGCGCCGACAGTTTGTGCAGCGCTTTACAATATAAGGAAGACCTTACAATCACAATACAATTCAAGACAAGATGGTAAGGAGGGCCCTGCCCCTGAGGGCTTACAATCTAAAAGGGAGGGGGAAGTGATACATGAGGAGGGAGCTGTGTAGGGATGATTGTTTGAGAAAGTGATTGTTCAGTGGTTAGGTTGAGGTAGGATAGGCTTCCCTGAAGAGATGAGTCTTTAAGGGATTGCCTAAAGGCAGTCAGTGTGGGAGATGGACGGACAGGTTGGGGTAGAGAGTTCCATGGGATGGGAGAGACTCTAGTGAAGTCCTGGAGGCGTGCATGGGAGGCGTTGGAGGGAGCTAGAAAACAGGAGGTCTTGTGAAGAGCGGAGGGGACAGTTAGGGTGTTTTTTATTGATGTCACATGTATCAGAAAAGTCAATGTTTCGGGGCCACGCAGGGTCCCTTCATCAGGGTGACAGTGACTCTCTGTCGTCCTGGTGAAGGGACCCTGCGTGGCCCCGAAACGTTGACTTTTCTGATACATGTGACATCAATAAATGAACACCAAGATCTAAAACGATATTTTCTGAGTGCTGGTGATTCTCCATTTCTCTGAACTTGAAGATACACGGAGCCATCCGTGTTCCTCACTGCGCGCACCACATTAACTATTGGTTCCAGACGCTGTAAGGAGTGCAGGATAAATATCTATACAACCCAGTTAGCAAGCAGAACTGATATAACAATTACTTGTTTTGCCATATTGCAAAGGTGTTTAAATTGCAGGGCTGGCAAAGCAGAATTAAAAATCCTGACGCGATGTGGCGTAAAGTGAAATATGTTTTCTTATCTTCTAGGCTGATTCCTATCCTGGTTAATGGAATGAAATACAATGAGATTGATATCATTCTTCTGAAGGTGAGAATGTGTTACTTTTCCTTTCAGGGGAACCTAGAAAAAGACTATAACTAATTGTTGGAGCATTGTTCTTTAGGTATCATTTACCTGGGACAAATAATAAAAATAGAAACTACTTGCAGTTCCCGGTGATTTTTATTCGTTAGCATGCAGTAGAAATATAACTTCTAAAGGCCAGCTCAACCCTAGAAACAGTAGAGGCCGACAGCTGATCCAGGAGACTAGTAGAGGCAGATTGTAGTTCTGTTGTGTGAAGGAAGGCATTCCTGGCAACCCTCTTTATTTTCTTCCTCATCCTCCTGGAGCTTCGGAGGGCTTTGAGCATCTTCATTTAAAGACAGAGAAGGGGAGAGGATGGGCACAGCTGGCTCTGGCTGTAGAGAGGCAGAGCTAGCTGTCAATTAGGCAGTGGTGGAACCTGACAATATTGTGGGGATCGCTCTTGGCTGTAGTATGGCTCTGCTCTGTCAGCATATAAAGGGCAATGGCCCGCTTTTTGCTTAGTTTGGGTCACAGGAATACATTAGCAAAAATAAGGTTTGACTGTAGATCTTTTAATTTACATGATTAAAGGGGATAAGGTTTATCTATGTACTTTAAAGAGTCCCTGTCACCAGACCATTTTATTTTAACAAACATTTTTCTATAAGATTATGTGTGCAGGCAACGTAAGCTCTGAGACTGCTGCTGTGCACCATTATCTTGGATGTAATGGCAGCAGTCCCAGCAGACTCTCAGGTCTTCGGTCAGGGGAGGGAGGTGCTGTGGACAGAAGACAAGTCACCCTGCACGAGGAGAGCGAGCAGCAGTGAGCGGTCTTTATTACAGGAGGGGGTGGATACCAGACCAGTCACCCTGCACAAGGAGAGAGCAGCAGTGAGCGGTCTTATATTACAGGAAGCTCCAAGTCTCACTGGATTACTGCACAGATCTGGAACAAATACACAAAGCTCACAAAGATTCAAGAACACACATGACTCTTGTATGAGGACAGTATTTGCTTATTCCCAAGTTCAGCTTTAAGTTGATGACTGGGTCTGCTAGTAGCCATTATGGCATAACTCCAAAGCATAACAAAGCCACCTAAAAGAGTTCATTTACTTCCTTTAATCAGGGAGATGTTGAGGAAGATGAAACCGTCCCAGACAGTGAGCAGGACATCAAGCCTCGCTTCCACAAGTCGCGCACTGTGACACTACAACACGAGGAAGAGCGGGCAGAAGGAGAGGACGACGCAGATGAGGAAGATGATGACGATGATACGTTATCTGACTGGAATCTCAGTATGTACCATTGTTACAATTCCCAACATGTGTCACTGAAATGATGGAGAATGCTTGTCCTGAGTTATGCTGAGGGTCTTTGTATTCATACTGGCTGATCTTGTATTCCAAGTCACGAATGCTAATTTGTTTACATTACAAAGTGAATGCAGCTTCCTGCTTTTCTTGTAGGGAAATGTTCAGCCGCAGCTCTGGATGTCCTGGCCAATGTATTTCGGGAGGAATTGCTTCCTCACCTTTTACCCCTTCTGAAGGATCTCCTCTTCCATCCGGAATGGGTCATAAAGGAGTCGGGCATACTTGTTCTCGGCGCCATCGCTGAAGGTCTGTTTTTAATGTGTATTTTGTAAAATGTTATCAGAACGGTTTTGTGTTTTGGCACCGGGGTTCACTTACTTTCAGAATACTGCATTGGGTTGTATGTTCTTCTTGTCGTGTGTGTAAAATATAATTTGATCAGTGGCTGGCAGATGGTGATCGGCTGCATATTTCCTGTACATATGGCAGCTATTTAGCAACTGCCTCTTGGTCTCTCAATCTCGTTAAAGTTTTCTGTGATACTGCAGTCAGCCAGTGGAAATGTTCCAAGGCTAGGCCAGAAGTAGCACGCGTTCCAATCGGGCTGGCTTAAAATCCAACACGATTCTTTCTTTACTCTAAGCACTAAGTTGACTCTAAATTGTTCTACTTCTTGGCACACAGAGCTAAAATTGAGCACACTTCTGGTAGCCCTATGCTAATAGAGTTTTCATTCAGCTTGTTGGCTGAACAAATAAAATCCAATGGACTCCTCCATCCACGCTAGACAACGGCTATTGTATTCTGACACTTGGCACCTGCTGTTGTCAGAATATATCAGGTGGTGGGCAACTGCAGCCCTCCAACTGTTTGTGGAACTACATGTCCCATGAGGCATTGCAAGACTGACAGTTACAGGCATGACTCCCAGAGGCATGTTGGGATTTTCCCACCCCCTGGAATACTATAATAGTAGCAAATTATTCGGCTCGTCTTCATTGGGAAAAATAAAGTCTTGAGTAATTTTTTTGAGTGGTTTTTGAAGGGGGGGGGGACACCTCCACTGATCTATATTGAGTTATTTAAACAATACTGTAGCAGTATTTCCCCCGCGGGTCCAGTGGGAAAACAATCTGGTTAAAACGCTGAAATCTGCTCCATTGCTCACTGCATCTGAGCAATACACTTTCTGTAACAGTTTCTGGTCGTATCCATGTTCTCCTTTATATCGTGCTTCTGTTGATATTTCCAAATATTTTGATACCTTAGCATTGTAACATCGGTATATAATTTTTCTGTCCTTTTACAGGCTGTATGCAGGGAATGGTTCCCTACTTACCGGAGCTCATCCCTCACCTCATCCAGTGCCTGTCGGATAAGAAAGCTTTGGTGCGCTCAATAGCTTGCTGGACTCTGAGTCGCTATGCCCACTGGGTAGTCAGCCAGCCTCCTGACCTCTACCTGAAGCCCCTCATGACAGAGCTGCTTAAGCGCATCCTGGACAGCAACAAACGGGTGCAGGAAGCTGCATGCAGGTATTACTGTCAAAGGGAACTTTCATTTTCCTTGAATCAACTAAGCAATTAATGCTAAAAGTTCACAATGGAAGCATTTAGGACTGTGGAAATTAAAGATTAATTTCTCGATTTAATCCTTAAACTCTTTGATCAATTAAAATTATTTTGATCGCTAATGAAAACACTCACCTCTCAGCAGGCTTCCGGGAGTCCCGTCGGCGATCCGGGGACGTCACGGACATCGACGTCACCGGACTCCTCCCCCTTCCCCAAGTGGCTCTGTCGGCTAACAAAGGGAAGGGAGGAGTCCGTGACATCACCGGACTCCTCCCCCCTTCGTTAGCCGACAGATCTACTTGGGCTGGTGAGTTTGCCCAAGAAACTTTCTGCACGAGCGCCATGCAAGGCATTGGCCTATACACATACAGCACAGCAATGAAGTAATAAAATGAACTAGGATCACACTAATCCAGCACGTTATTATTCTGAGTTGCCCCACTCAAGCGGCGGCCATATTGAGTGGGGCACGTGAGATTAATAACGTGCTGGATTAGTGTGATCCTAGTTCATTGTATATCTTGCTGTGCTGTATGTGTATAGGGCAATGTAGTTGGATCTGTATGTGCGTTTATAATTTTTAAAAATTTCGATCGAACACTAAAATGTTAATCATTACCAGCCCTAGAAGCATTGTATTTGTGTACCTGCACTCTGCTCTCTCCATTTGCACCTGCTCTGTTTACATTGGAGATTAAACGGTTGGAGTGTTTCCAAGTCATTGCTTGCAGGGGAGTGCTCAGCTGTCCCTTCTAGGGAGTGGCTACTTTTGTTCCCCATGGTCCCTATGTGTGTGGTGTAAAGTAGCCACCAAGCCAAGCTCGCTCCTGGGATTGGCTACGATCTCAATACAAAGGACTAAACTGAATGTGAGATTGTAGCCCATCCCGGGAGTGAGCATGGAGCAGGTGGCTACTTTACAACACACACAGGGACCATGGGGAACAAAGTAGACACCCTCCAGAAGGAGGGACAGTGTCAGCACCAATTCAGAGATGATTTTGAGTATCTACAGCAGAGTAATACACAAATAAGATACAGTTTTGTTAATAAGGTACATGAATGCGCATTTTTTAAGATTTACCTCCAGAGTTTAGTGTCACTTTAAAATCGTGTAAGTATTTGTCCATATCCTGGCCACGATTCTACTTAAAGGAATTGTTCATTAACTAACCCTGTTTTCTTCTCTCCCCAGCGCATTTGCCACTCTTGAGGAAGAGGCGTGCACAGAGCTTGTTCCGTATTTAAGCTTTATCTTGGACACACTGGTGTTTGCTTTTGGAAAGTATCAACATAAGAACCTCTTGATCTTATATGATGCCATTGGGACCCTGGCAGATTCAGTTGGACACCATTTAAATCAGCCGGTGAGTTATATAATGGCGGCAGATGCTGTAATGTGTTGTGTTGCTAAGTGACATTTGGATCCAGACTTTAGTAGAGTGAGTCTCTGGAAGTGATGCAGATATGGCATTTGAAGTTGTCTGATGATGTCTCCGTATTCATACTGTCTGATCCAGGGAGAGTTTGTTAAATTCCAACTCCTCACTCACCAAAAAGATTTAGGAAACAAGACTAAGTATATGGTTTTGTAATTTAGTATGTACATGAGAGCAGCTAACTTTGCTCATAACATGCAGTTTCTTCTTTATGCTTTGCAGTACTGAATAATGATTGTGAGCTTGATGCAAATCTATCAGGGCAGAGCAACAAGTTCACAAGAATAGTGGCTGCTCCTGCTGCTAATTACTTTACTGCAGTATAACTTTTTTTCTACGCTCCCAGGGGCCTAATGGAGGACCGGTCATGTGGCCAATAATGAACAAGCTGTCTCGTGTCTCTAAAACTGTATATAAGACCTTTCTATAGGAAATTAACCATTAAGGAAAAAGAGATCCACCTACCCTCTTCCAGATGTCTGCTTTGTGTTTATGGAAAGCAATATGAGTCCCTCTGCACTCCTCAGTGTTCCAGGCCCAGAAATATGAAGATGTTGCTCATAGTGATAATCACGGATGGCGCCGTGCGCATCAACAATGAAAAGCAGAAATCGCCAGCACTCGGTAATTAATGTTCAGATAAATGTCCATTTCATCGGACCAGTCGTCACACATAACATAATACCAGCGTTTCGGGCCGCACAAGGTCCGTTCATCAGGGCAATAATGTGACCCTTAATGTGGTCACATTATTGCCCTGATGAAGAGACCCGGTTGCGGCCCCGAAACTTTGGTATTCTGTTATCTGTGACGACTGGTCCGATTTAAATGGACATTTATTTATCTGACCATTAATTACTGAGTGCTGGTGATTCCTGCTTTGCATTGCTTTGTGTGTATAGTAGTTGGGCACAGTAGACCCACTGGTTCACATTCCTTTTCTCTTTTTTTTTTTCCAATTCTTTTCCGAACAAAGATCAATAATCTGTATACATCTCTAACTATGGTTTATGTCCTCTATTACAGGAGTACATCCAAAAGCTGATGCCCCCTCTTATCCAGAAATGGAATGAGCTGAAAGATGAAGATAAGGATCTGTTCCCACTGCTAGAGGTGAGCGTTCTTCCTTTTATTGTGACAGGCAACTAGTAATCACTGACAAAACTTTTCCTGGGGTTTGATGTAGAACCAGAAGTCTGAATTCCTCATGTTGGTAGTTGATATTCATACTGTCTGACCTCAGAGCTGCTATTTGCATAATTAGTTTGTCTCTGTGAAATATCTGCGGTGTTCAATGTTAAGGTTTTTTTTTTCTCTGTAGTGCTTGTCCTCCATTGCTACAGCGCTGCAAAGTGGGTTCCTACCTTACTGTGAGCCAGTGTATCAGAGGTGTGTGACTCTGGTGCAGAAGACGCTGGCCCAAGCCATGGTTAGTTGTTTGCAAGCTACTTCTATTTATTTTTCACCCTGTGCCCCACAAATCTTATGGTTCTCTTGTGTCCTTGACAGATGTACAGTCAGCACCCGGACCAGTATGAAGCTCCTGATAAAGATTTCATGATAGTAGCCTTGGACCTCCTAAGCGGGCTGGCAGAGGGGCTGGGTGGCAATGTCGAACAGCTGGTGGCAAGGAGCAACATCATGACTCTTCTGTTCCAGTGCATGCAGGTAAAGTTCCTTTTGGCTTTCAATGGTGAGGAATATGAAATGAAGCAATTTTAGGGGTTTTCTTTCTGGTCTATTGAGGGAAATGTGGAGTCTTAAAACTTTGGGTTATACTTCTGCCTACAGGAGGACTGGCATGACTGTTGGCTTTACACTGGAAGTTATTCAGGCAGCTGTAAAGTCCCCCAATCATTTCTACAGGCTGCTTAATGTGCCCTTGCCTGCCCTCCTAGGGATCTTAACCATGAAGCTAGCAAGAGATCCATCACCCCCATCCTTCACCCAACACTGCCATTTATTTATTACTTGGGAGAAAAGCAGAGAGGGGGGCTCTTACAGTTCCTGTCATGAGAGATATATTTGGGCTGCCATTGTTTGCCTACTTCTAAAAATGATAGGCGCTTGGCTATGTCTGGCTTCTTTAACTCTACACCTGAGAGCATATGCTGCAAATACTTTAAAAAAAGTCAGGATTCATTAACTCTAAACCTATTTCAAGTCAGTGTCTCAGAAAACACTGAAGCAAGAGGGGCAGTATGACAGCTAGGGACTAGCTTTTTTCAGAAAGATGACAGAACAATGGCAGCCCTCGTACATCTCTTTAAAAACCTGCACAATTCAAAGAGGGCATGTAATAAAAAATATACAACAGGTTGCCTTCTGTGAAATCCACATGTTAAGCAGTCGAAATGTCAAGTCTTTTATATGAATTACTCCTAAGCCTACTTTTCTGGCTAGTGAGGCCACCCACCTCATTAAAGGACCAGAGCTAAGGCTCTCTATGCAAGAGGAAATTGTTGCACCTAACTGCATGGTTGCTAAAAAACCCCACATTTTTTTTCCCCCTTCGTTTTCAGGACATAATGCCAGAAGTTCGACAAAGTTCCTTCGCTCTCCTGGGTGACCTGACTAAGGCTTGTTTCCTTCATGTAAAACCGTGCATATGTAAGTATCGCTTTTAAAGAGCATGGCTAATAGTTTTGTGTTCTTTCTTGTGATCAGGATTAAAAAAATTGCTGTGTTGTGCAGTAGTCTGTCCATCCAACAGATGGAGCTCTGACCTCATTTTTACATAATGAGTCTCCAATGAGCTGCAGTGCAAGCTTTGATTGTGCTGCTTCATCAGCTAACCCATAGTGCTTTGGGCAGTGTGTATGTGTGATGAATTAACTATAATAATGTAGACTTAAATCCGGTATGGTGTTTGTATAATGGAGGCCATAGACTCCCCTTTCACCCATCCCTCTCCCTCTCTAACCCCCCTCCCTCCCTTCAATTTGTAGAGAGACTTAAGCCCAGCTTACATAATGGACCTCCTCTTTGTTGGCCTGTTTAAAGGAAACCTTTAGAAATTTGAGCCTGCCATTGATTTTGAAGATGCTACTTCCTTTGCTATTGATACTATAGAGACTCCCTCCCCAATCCTCTTTCCATTTTTAAAATCTTAAGCCCAAATTAACTTTTTGTTGACTTGTTAAAGGAAACCTTAAGAGAAATATGAGCCTTCCCTTGGATTTAAATATGCTAATTCCCTGGCTATTGATGTAATGGTTCTAATTCTCTGAGCCAAATGAACTGTAACAAATATAAGTAGATCAGGTGTTCTGACTTCACTGGCTGCATTACTTGTTCCAGGACAGCGGCCCAGGAAGTAATGCCAGAAACAGCCAGGCAGTTATAGCTTCCAGGAAGAGTTGAGCATCTGCTGTCTTTTTATCAGTGTTTATAGCTGGTCCAGGGCAATTGTTAACTGCACTCGGACATTTTAGATAGACTAGAGGGTAGAATCAAGAAACCTGTACATAAAATGGCATTCTAACGCCTGACAAAACAAAGTGTTTCATTTCGAATTAACGTCAGCGCTGTGGTAGATAAGTTTGTAGAAGACTCAGATTTTTGGAAAATGGCCGGATTCCCCCGTAATAGTTTTGTATAACAAATGTCTCTCACCTTTGTTTAACAGCGGAGTTCATGCCTATTCTTGGTACCAACCTAAACCCAGAGTTTATCTCCGTCTGTAACAATGCCACCTGGGCCATCGGGGAGATCTGCATGCAGATGGGTAAGGGTAATTGACTTTTATTTTTACCATTAAACCATGCACCTTTTGTGTAAGCCTAAATGTTACTGCCCTTCACCATGCCGGGTCAGTTGAAGGTCAGGAGCTATATAATGAGGATTTTATAGAACATCTACATGGAAATTGATTAACCCTTGTAAAAGGGCTTCCCCCGCACTGCAATAGTCAAGTGCTCATTTTCGTTTAGGGTATAAAATAAGTTACTCACTTTTAGGGATGCACCGATACCGAGTATTTGGGTGACTTCTCTTACTCGCCCAAATGCTCCGATACCTAGCACGAGTACTTCCTGTATCAGGAAGCCAGGCAGCGCATCATTACACGCTGCCCAGTTTCCTGATTGGCCAGGAAACGGCTCCATGCTCTCGCGTCACTTGTGATGAGAGAGCATGGAGCCGGCTTCCCGGCCAATTAGGAAGCCGGGCAGCGTGTAATGATGCTCTGCCAGGCTTCCCGATTGGCCAGGAAGCTAGCAAATCCGGAAGCCCGGCGCCGTGTAATGATGCAGAACCCGGCATTCTGATTGGCTGGGAAGCCGGCGTCATGCTCCCTCGTCATCTCATGAATCATAATAAAGTGACCTTAAAGCATTAGTTTTGTATTGCTGTAGAAAAAATGTGACCTGTCCCTTTAACAAAAAGTATCGGTAATTGGTATCTGTGAGTACTTGATCAAAAGTATCGGTACTCGGTCTTAAAAAAATGGTATCGCTGCATCCCTACTCACTTTATTCTGAGCCTGCTTGCTCTTAGAATGATCCCTGAAGCCCCTCTCCATTGCTGCAGCGGTCTGAGGTCTGCGAGTCATCACATTTCTATACACAGTGGGGGGAATCCATCAAAACCTGGAGCAAACAGAATCTGGAGCAGTTGCCCATGGCAACCAATCACCATCTCTCTTCAGTGTGCTCAGGTAAGATTTAAAATTGAGACAGAAGCTGATTGGCTGCAGTGCAAATCTGCTCCACATTTTGTCTGCTCCAGTTTTGATGAATTCCCCCCAGTGTATAGGATGTGAAGACGCCAAGACACATAACATAGATGCAGCGGAGAAGGAGGGAGCACTGTCACTAGGCCAAAACTAGCAGTGCCCCAAGTCCTGAAGAAAAAATCCCCAGAGATCTGCTTTAATGCCTCATTCACACGAGAAAAGCTGCCCGATACAGCCGCGCACGGAGCTTTACGTGCCGGCCTTTTCTCCTGTGAATGAGGCCTTTAACCCCTTCGTGACCGACGTACAGTGTAAGTCGCCAGCATCAGGGCTGTTTAAACAGACTCCCGGCGACTTCTGCTGCCGGGAGTCTGTTTAAACTTGTAAAGCCGACTGTCAGCTTTACAACAGAAGCGATTCTGGCGACTTACCTGTGTCGCTTCTGTGTCCCAGCATCACCTTAAGAGTACCTGTCACCACCATCTGCTATCACATGGTGGGGCTTGTAAGCCCCCCCATGTGATAGCAGTCAAAGTAAAGTTAAAAAAACAAACCGTTTTTAAAATAAATCTAATTACTGGGGTACTGCAGTTTTTCGCCGTTTCACGGACGCATGCAATTTGTAAACTGGGCATGTTGGGTATCGTTTTACTCGTTGTAACCATCTTTTATATTTCATTTAAAAAATGGGTGTTTTGTTGTGTTTTGGGGCATTTAATTTTAGCACTAAATTTTGGGGTTTAATAAGGAGCTGCGCTAATATTGCGCAACATAAAAATTTGCAACTACCACCATTATATTGTATAGGGTCTTGGCATTCAGAAAATATATAATGTTTGGGGGTTCTAAGTAATTTTCAGGCCTAAAATGTGGAATATAACATGGGTGCAAAAAATGAAAAAAAGGCCTCAGTCATGAAGAGGTTAATGCTTCTTCTGTATGGTTTTAACTAAACAAAATAAAGGTCATGTGACGACATAGAAAAATAAACTTAAAAATAGTATGTACACTGCCGTTTTTTATAAAATGTATGCAGGACAAAGGGAGGGAAACATTTTACATTTTTCTGCTTTGGACATTGTTGTGCTTTTATTGCTGCATACAATTTACCTGAGTATTGATGCATTTATGAAAACAGCTGTCTGTACTGTGCATTGGTCACGGGTCGTCTGTATTCTATGAATGACCACTGTCTTGTATTTCCTACCAACAGGAGCGGAGATGCAGCCATATGTCCCTATGGTTTTGAATAACCTTGTAGAAATTATTAACCGACCCAACACACCCAAAACTCTTCTTGAAAACACAGGTTGGTTAACTTTAATTTACATTTTCTTAGTTGTGGTGCCACCTGTCACTTAGATATTTATGCATATAATTTTTTTTTTTTTTTGGATAATCTTTATTTGTAGCGATTACCATCGGACGTCTTGGCTGTGTGTGTCCCCAAGAAGTAGCTCCCATGCTGCAGCAGTTTATCCGGCCTTGGTGAGTGTGATATACATTTGCTGTGATGCACGATTGCTTTTCTTTTGCTATTTCTCAGGATTTTCACTTTAAATTTATATTATTTTACAGGTGTACCTCACTTCGGAACATTCGTGACAATGAGGAGAAAGACTCTGCTTTCAGAGGGATCTGTATAATGATCGGTGTCAATCCGGGTGGAGTTGTACAGGCAAGTTTTATAGATGTAGATTGTTACTTATAGAATTTCATTTGCAGCTAAGATTTAAAGTAGAACTGTATAAAGCACTGTATTTTTTTTTTACATTATTAGTAAAATCTAATAAATTTTTTGTTTTTGCAGGACTTTATCTTTTTCTGTGATGCCGTAGCCTCCTGGGTCAGCCCGAAAGATGATCTGAGAGACATGTTCTATAAGGTGAGTGGTGAGGTTGAGGCTTTACTTCTACTTTATACACCGACCACATAGGGTCTGATGTGGAATGAGGAGTCTTGCATAGCATATGTCGCCTACCTCAAATTAATGTTAGAGGCACTGTGGGGCTGAAATGGCTTTTGGCAGTATGTGGCCTTTTCTGTTTGGAGGGCCCATTCACACCACATCCAGATTACCTCCAGACTGTTTCCGGACTCAAAATGCATCCCTATGCTATTTCTGGCCTCTGTTCACACCAGCGCAGTCCGTTCTGGACCAGACCAGAAAAATACTGCTTGTCCTATTTTGTCTGGTCTGGAATGCACCTGTAAGAGCATTTTAACCTCCATGGCGGTATTCCCGAGTGTGGCTCGGGGTTAATTTTCAGTACCATAAGTGGGGGGGGGTGGAACTGGCGGGAATTTTAAAAGTTAAGAAAAAAACAAACTAACAAAAAAAATATATAATAATCCGACTGCCAGGGAGTTTAAGTTAAAAAAATATTTAATTTTTTTTTTTATTCAAATTGCGGCAAAAATGCAACGCACTATGTTCCAGATCTGGTCCGGAAAATGGTGTGAACCCAGCCAGAAGGTTGTTGAGCTTATGAGTGAACAACTAGTTTGAAGAGGAACTTTACCCAGCAATGAGTTACTTTTAGGGCATGTTGACTGTCATGATTGCCAGTGTGCTTATCTCAGCTCTCAACCGAACTTTCTTGCCCTAAAATGGCAACTGCAATCTAAATAGAGGCCAAGATGGCACATTCCTTGGTTAGGGATAGGAGGCTGTAGTTCTGCTTTAAAATATGCCTAGGCAAAATAACATATTTAGTACATCCCTGTAAAACATGCACATTTTCCAATGTTTTGTGTCTTTTAAAAATGCAGCTATAGAGTAGTGCTTGACTACACTGTCTGAATACTTATAGTGGGAGTACTGTTAGTATTGTTCTGAGTGCTCCATCTACTATGCATATGTTCCTTGATGGCTCGTTATGGATGGAATTAACCACTGCCTGGTATACTTATTAATTTGAAGTAATGACGTTTGTTTTAGAAATGTAAACCTTGCTAAAGTTAATAAAAAAATTTTGAAAAAATGCGGCTAGTACAGAAAAATACCTGGTAATCCTGCCGGGAATTCTGTGAGCCAACTTCTGTTCACTCTACCTTTGCTACACTGAAAACCCAAGCAGTTTTATCTGTCCTGACCAGTTCTTTGTGGACATCTCCTCCTCTTTATGATATTTTAGATGGGGGGGGGGGGTTATTCTTTAGTTGTAAAATGCTTCCTGTCTTAGGGTGACTATGTTGCTTCTCCATAGAGAGACTTCAGTGTCTGTCACCCTAGGACAAGAAGTGTTACTGGCAGAATCATCTGTAAGGATAAAGGGGCAGTCACCACATTTTTAAGGGCTGGTAAAGCTGTAATATGTTACATCATTGCTGTTGGGTTTTGTTATACTTCAAGCCTTTTTATTCTCTTGTGTCTAGAATGTAAGTAATAGCTATAAGCATGGTGACATGTAGTGTCTACTGCAACCTGCTTAGCTGAAACTATTTGTAAAATGGCTTCTATGCGACGCGACCCCTGAAACAAATCTTGTGTTGCTTTTTTCTTTTTAGATTTTGCACGGTTTTAAGGAGCAGGTGGGAGAGGACAATTGGAACCAATTTTCTGAGCAGTTTCCACCTCTGCTGAAGGAACGTCTAGCTGCATTCTATGGCGTGTAATGTGAACAGGGGGAGATCTACACACACCCAGCGTGGGAGGTGAGATGGGTAAAGAGTAGGCAATGGGGAATGGTATAAACGGTGCCCATTATACAAAAACTCTTCTGTGATGGAGGATTTATTGCTCTTGTATGGACTTGACCTGGCAGTGCAACTGAAGTCCGCTTTTTAGAGAGGGATTAGAACAATGATCAGGTTTGTATTGCAGTCTGTGTTCCACCTTCTCCATTTGTCATCCTGACTGTTGTCACTGAAAGAAAATCCTACATTTTGGGTAGTCGGTAAAGGGAAGGAATGGGAATCCTCCCATGGGGAAACTTTCTGGTGACCCTGCTGACCACCAGAAATTTCCCTTTGGAAGGATTTCCGTTTTCACTTCCTGTCCTATAGCCATCATAGGAAGTAATCTCCCCAGTGGCAAAAAAAAGGTGATAGGGGTTATAATCCTCCCTTACTTTATCCTAAAGTACTGAAGTGTGCCACCTTTAGCATGATTCAGATTGTTCCCTGTGCTTGTGTGGAACCTCTTGTATCCTAGACTCAGTCTAAACTAGTGGCCTTCAATTCTGCTAAAGTTCATATCGAACTCTGGCCCCTGTCACTGCTAAGCTTATTCACTAAAGCTCTGGCATTCGATAGAACAGCGCAAGCTGTGGCATTTGATTGTTGAATGACTTAGTGCCCTGAGGACAAGCTTTATCCTAACACATGCAGGATTTGAAACACCGTGCGCAGCCTGGGCCTTGGATCCAATAGACTTCAATTTCAAAGACTTAACACCGATACTTGGAGGCACCACACAGTTCTGAACTGTTCTACCTAAGGAATGTTTTAGGTCAGGCTTTGTTTCTATTATGGCCTGCTTTTTTCTATCTCTTGGTTTGTTCATGGTAAGCCTATGCAAGAAAGCAGTTATTACATACACAAGGTGTATACTTGGCCTACTTGGATTTCCCTAGGTGAAAAGCCTCAAAAACAAGTTATTGTGTAACTTCATTGCCAACTGATAATTCTGGAGAAGCAACTTAACTAGCCTTCTTACTAGTGTAGCTGAGCCGAGTATTTGAGCGATGACTCGTATTCGCCCAAATGCTCCAATGCTTGGCCTGATACTTGAGCTTCACGGTATCACGAAGCCGGGCAGTGAGTCATTACACGCTGCCCGGCTTACTGATTGGCCGGCTGCATGCTCCCTCGTCACCTGGTGAAGAGGGAGCATGGAGACTGCTTCCCTGCTAATTGGAAAGCCAGGTGGCTTCCTTTAATGGGGCTATCGGTTTTGGCAAGTACCGGAAAAAAACATATCGGTACTCAATACCGAAAAACCGTTATCTGTGCATCCCTAATTCATACTATATTGGTGCACTGACCCAAGGGTCAGGATGTCCGCTTCTCGTGTATTGAGGATTGTGACCGATTCCCTTTTAAGATCCATACACACCTAGTGACTTAAGGGAAGATAATTGCTTTTTTTTGTGTGGCCCATTCAGGCCTCTGCTCTACTGTGTGTTGGGGAAAGTAGTAGAGGTGCGGTTTTAGCACGTCAACTCATGTTTTTGGACCCCTAGACTTCAATGGCAGCGTGTGAAAAACATATCTTACTATGCATAGACCACAATGACCCCACCAACTGCGTCGCCGGTAGAACAAAGTTGCATAGCTGCTTAAATGAAACTAAAAAGTACTTCCTGCTGTAAAGTTTGAGGATGTGTTACGCTACAGTGGCTGCAGCTAGTCAGCGAGAATCGGTTTTAAAGCTTGTGCTGCTTTTTAGAATATGTAAATTCTTAGTGTGCCTAGGGTATAAACATTTAACGATGCTGAGGATCCACTTTTCTTTTTTTCTCCCCGCAGGTTCCTGTTTGATCTATGAGGTGATTGGGGAGAATGGTGTCCTACGCCCCACACATCAAGTCTTTAGCAGGGTTTCAGGGATCAGTATCCAGGGCCAATAACATCCTTCCACTCCAGACTCCATCCACCTGACTCCCAAGAAACCTCAAAGGAGCACAGGAGGACGTGAACACCATCATCAACACCCTCCCGCCCCCCCCTCACCCCCAGGGATCTTTTTAGTTTATATGTGGAGCATGAGGGGAGTCGAGTCTTAGGATTTACATTGTTACCCTTGTAGGGTGGGGGTAGGGGGATGTACTGGGGGGGCAGAGCTGGTCCCACGTCAGGATCTGTTATTGGGCGGGTAAGAGGAGGGGTTGGAGGGTTAGACTAAATAGAGTGGGAGGGAGGAAGGGGCATCTACAGGTAGAGACATTTGATTGTTCCCCTGCAATTCAGTGCAGGTTAGAGTCAAACATTTAAAAGCAAAAACTAAAAAAAAAAAAAAAATTCACAGAAGAATAGGGGTTGCAGCCACAGAAAGGAAGGTCGGCCACCTTTTAAAAGGCCCAGAGCCAGAGAGAAGGGGAGAATTGTGAAGCTACGCGCTAGATACTTGGCTGGCCTGCTTGGGAGAAGTATGAAGTATCTTGTTGATTTTGCTCCCATGCCAGTTTGCACAAAGGTTAACTAGCTGACTAAATGTCATCCTTGTTTTCAGTTAACAACCCACCTCCCCAGCTGCCAGAAGTGTTTATGCGTATCTTTTGACATTTAAAAAAAAACAAAATATCTTCACAAGTAGATCGAGTCAATAATTCAAGATTAATGTGAGAATTTAACGTGCTGCTGCTGTGCTCAAGCCATTCCTTTTGCTTGCACTCTTACTAACAGCTGCCAGGTAAATGGGGTCCGAAAAGCAGAGCTAGCGAAGGGCCCCTCTAGTGGCCACATTAGGTTATTGCAGTTGTATTGCACTATACAATTTTTGGTAGGTATTATTTCTGCACGGCTAAGGCTCCTGGTACACAGGCCTCAAGCATGCTGAGCTTGACACCACAGTACATCCATTTTGCAATCATGTGGCAGTCTATAGTAATACCTTGGTTCGCCTCTGGCGGGAGCAGCGGTTGCCGTTTACACAGAGAAGGTCTGTGTTACACTGGGACGCAACTGTGCACAGTTTATGGTCTTTGAAAACAGAAGTACCTCACATTAAAGGAAACGTTTCCTGAAAGGGAATACAGGGGCTGTCAATGCTGATCCCTTCTGAAAGTGCTGGCTGTCACGCTGACCCTATAGCTTTAGTATATATCGCTGACATTGAACATGTGTGCTCATCTGCAGTTTGTACTTAATTTACTGCATGCTTGTTCCTGGACAGTAACACTAAAAGTATTAGTCGGAGGATTGGCGCTTACCTGCAAGACAAGTTGCATTCTGAGGAGGTGATTGGCAAAGGCAATAGTCTCTTGGGTTTGGGTAGTTTTATACTCGGGTCAGTCAGCTGCTATTCTGTTCCACGGTTTTCATATCTCCAGAGAAAACTTGTAGCAGACCACGTGTAAGGTGCTCCAAAGCAACAAAACACTCCCATTGACAGATGGAATTATTCAGTGACCTACAAACAGCAGTGACCCTTATCACATGTCGCCATTCTTTAGAACCGACAGCAGCATGAGCAGTGACTGCTGGTTGGATGGTCAGCTTTGCCCGAGTCTGATCCTCAAGGCTCCCTAAGGCCAAGCACACTCCAGCACTAGGTCCTGGCACGCAGACTGCTGTCAGAAAAACATCACATTCAGCAGAACACATGTGTACAGGATATTGAACTACCCTGAGCAGCCTTTCATTCCAGTCTGTGAGTGCTAAGTGGAGATCTTTTTTACGAGTACCGGCTGCAGATTTTAAAAACAGTTTTGTGGAGACGTTCGGGGTGTGCTCTGGAGATGATTGCTTAATGTAAGTAGCTCTCATGCCCCCCCTCCCATTCCTTTCTGGTAGGTCTGAACAGATATCTTAATTGGAATGCTGGCTGCAGTTTTAACAAAGCACCAGGCTGAACTTTGCATATGATTACGAAGTGTCTGCCAAAAAGGAAAACTTAACGATGGTTATTAAGTATATAACTGCAAAACCAAGTGATTTTGTGGTTATTGCTGAAAAAACAAATTTTTATTTTTCAAACTGCGGCCATCAGAGTTTTCTAGAACTGACAAAAAAAGTGGATGCAATGTGTTGTATGCCACTGGTTGTTACATCAAGCCTCCAGCCATGTTGTGATTGACTCCCTGCTTTTAATAGCGGTTTCGCACAATTGGACTGGTCATGTGACTACAGCGGAGCGCCGCCTCCTATTTAGGAAATGGGAAGTGAGTGCAATATGTGTCACAGCAGCAAGTACAAGGGCAATACTCGTTTGTTTATAGCAAACACCACTCAAATTGCAAGACCAGCTCGCCCTGTGATTGTATCCCAGCTCGCCCAGTGCTTGCATCCCAGGTGCAGGCAAACAAGCGCGCCACCGCCTATAGCACTAGCAATACTAGTTTGCTAGAACTGTTGCAGTGTATGTAACAGACATGAAGATTATTTTCTTTTCCTCAAGAAAAGCTGGATAACACTAATGTCATGCTCTTCACACCATGGGTTTTTTTTTTTAAGCCAAGATTTAAACTATCAGCTCCAAAATGCAAAAATATTTTCCAGTTGCATCAAAGCAAAAGGTGTTCAATGTCTTTTTAAGGTTGTTTTGTTGCTAAGGCAGCCACAGCCTGGGTAGAGAAGCCTGTTCCCTGCCAGCAGTTGCAAATTGGAACCCTTACTGTCTGTGGGGAAGCAGTAGTCTTGTTGCAGAGGTTCCCTACGGAGTCTGACCTGCAAAGCTTTTGCTTCATGCTGATTGGAGAGCTCTGGCTCTGAATTAGCAGGGGGGCAGGTTGGACCTCTGCATAGAGATCACTGTTTCAACAGAGAGAGCAAGGGTCCCACTCTGTAACATGCTGGCAGGGGACAGGCTTTTGTACTTGTAAGTTGTGGCTGGTTTTTAAAGGAAACAAGTCTTTACCCACCGTTTGTTTTGATGCGCCTGGAATGTACTCAGCTAATAAAAACAAATGAACATTAATTTGGGCTTTTAAACTGCTTGTGGTTATTTAGCCAAATTGGGCATGTTTTCCAACAACCAAGTCCTGCACAGTTGCTTTCAAGTAAATCTGACGTGGCTTAAAACATTGCTAAAGTTAACACTGCTGAACATCCTGTACCTTTTGCACACTTCTATTTAGTTTCCACCTTTTTGTGGAGCCAATCGCATCCTAGGCTGCTCATGGGCCCTTGACGTCTGTCCATATTAAGATTAAGGACTTGCTCCCTCCAAAGCTAAACCTAACCACTGTAACTTGACTTTTAAATTTCAGTGAACAGTACGAGACCCTGGCATTTTAAAAGTTGAATGCTGGAGGTAGGGCTTTGTTCTGGGAGGGGTTGGGGCTGAATCTTAACGAGCAGATATCAAGACCCGGTGTAGTCTTGGCTTGGAATCCAAGGGGCTACCCAAGGTCATAGGTGTAAGTCTGCAAGGTAACGGTAGTACCAGAGCCACTGCAAGGTGGTGGGGCTGAATCTTAGCTTGGGCAGATATCAAGATCCCATGTAGAGTAGTCTGAGCCTGGAATTCAATGGGCTACCCAAGGTCACAGGTATAAGTCCGTAAGGTAACAGTGGTACTGGAAGTCACTGCAAGATGGTGGGGCTTAGTGCTTGGAGAAGAGGGGGGGGGGTTTAACTTGGGAATATATCAAGACCCCATGTACAGTCTGGGCCTGGTATCCAGGGGGGTCTCTGGTTTCATACTGATGCCCATCAGCTGTACTAGAAGATACCGCAAGGTGTTGCAATACAGTGCAGATGTAATGAAGATTATTTTTTAGGAAATGCCAGTACAATTTAAGATCATTTTACATGATACCTTCCAGGAATGACACAGGTACAAGGTGCTGCACTTCAGCAGTGTAACTTTACAAATGTCAAGCCTGGTCCGGTTCACTTTCTCTTGGTAAGCTGCAACCGTTAAATCTCCCACGAGGCCTGCAAGGAAAACCAAATGCGGTTTTGGTATGTTGACAATAAGCCTTTGGGCTTGGTATGAGTTACTGAACTTGGCATGTTTTACTTTGCCGTATTAAGATTAAGGTCTATGCTAAAACATTCCACTTTTTCTTTCCCCTAGCAGCTATAGAAATATTTTAGGACTGATTGGATTTTTCAGGGCATAGGTAAGAATGAAGGCTGACATTGGAAGATTAGAGGGATAGTAATCAGGAGGAGGTGGTGGTGGCGGCGGCAGGTAATGGCTCTAGGTGTAGTATGTGTTTAGGAAGGCTTAAATGGACTACAGAGCAAATGTGAACTTGCTTTCAAGGGGGAAATAATGACGGTTTGCAAACGAGATGGTTTACAGACAAGTGTAGTGTGAGCTCCTGGGCCAAGATGACGCTAGCGCCCACTCATTACCATCCTCACTTCCTGTTTTGTACAGTAGGGCACACCACTAGGCTCCAGTTAAATTCTGGGACTGTATATTGGTATTTGTGATGTAATGTTTCCTATGGTAAAACTGCAGTGTATTTAGTGTAAAGCCGTCTGCTTGCACCTTTGCTCAGATGAGAATTATATTCTCATTTTATGTATATTTTTTTTTTTCAATATTTTTTTTGTTAACTAAAATGCAGTTTTTTTGTGACTGTTTTGTGTCGTGTTTTTATTTGGAAATGGATATAATTGGTCTTTAGTGACAGGTTACAGTGGACCCATGCACTACAACTCCATCTAAGTTAGTACTGCTAGAGTATTTCATTTGGAAGACTTGTCTTTGTTTGGAAAAAGGGTCCCTGGGCTTCTTGTGGTAACAAGGCATGTGCTTTTAGTGGGGCTCACCTGTCTGTCAATGGTTGGTCTTCTGCTTCAGAAACCATGTCACTTTTTTCTAGTGAAGGGCTTTGTGCACAGGTACGTAAGACATGGTTTGATGAATTTGGTGTGGAGGAACTCCAGAGGACTGCATGGAGCCTTGAGTTTAGCTTTAGGGCCCATTCACACCACATCCAGATCATCTCCAGACCAGATTGTTTCTGGACTCAAAATGCATCCTAATGTATCCTTATGCTGTTTCTGGCCTCTGTTCACACTAGTGCAGTTTGTCCCAGACCAGAAAAATACTGCATGTCTCATTTTTGTGTGGTCTGGAATGCACTGCATATGTGGGCCATATCTGGTACAGAAAATGGTGTGAACCTGCCCTTAAGAAGAACTCCAGGAAATGTAAAAATAAACCCTAGCAATGGGTCTTCTGTTGCACTGCAAGGTTTAACTTCTTGTTTTGGTCTAGGGCAGGGGTGGGCAACTCCAGCCCTCCAGCTGTGCTTTAACTACACATCCCAACATGCCATGCCTCGTTGGGACTTGTAGTTCTGTAACAGCTTGAGGGCTGGAGTTGCCCACCCCTGGTCTAGAAAATATACTCCTGATCCTTGATCCCCCTGCAGATCAGCGATCACTTTTGGGGCAGAAGAGGCTGCGGGGCCCAGTCTAGCAGGCAAGCCTGACCAAGAATCATTTGATTTATATTTTCTCTATTTTAGCTCCTAGACCAAAATGAGCTGTTAACCTTTGCAGTGTGAGGGTAGTCCCTGAAGTTCTTAAATTGAACACATTTGGGTTGATGCTCATGTTCTGGAATGGGATGTCCAACAAGCTCAAGTAGGGGATTATGGTCAGGTATCTAAACTTTTGGGCATAAAATGGGGGGAATTTATCAAAATGAGCAGACAATATCTGGAGCAGATTTACACTGTAACCAATCAGCTTCTCTGTCTCAATTTCAAATTTTTTAACGTGGCGAACTAAAGATAGATGCTGATTGGGGCAGTTGCCCATGGCAACCAGTTTTGATAAAATCCCCCTAGTGTATTTCATAGATCGTAAAATGGTGCAGGATTTTTACAATACATTAAGATTTGGTTGTGCACTAGGAACACTGGGAACTGAGGGTTATCCCCCCCCCCCCCCCTCTCATTTTTTTTACACAGGGTGTTCCCCCCCCCCCCCCAATCTACTCTTAACACGCCACATCAAACACTAAAATGTATCTGCTCATAGACAGTTCTTCCTAAATGCTTAACTATGTCTGTTAGGTTTTTATGGGATAGGGTTAAAGGATCAAAGGATCATTGTGCCCAATGCCCTTTGCCAGCATTCCTGATAAGTAAATCTGGTTGTCACACCCTCTGCTTGAAACAAGGATTTGTGACCGTTAGACACTGTGCGGAGCCATGAATAAGTATATCTGCAGGAGCATGTCCACACATACCTAAGTGAACAGTGGGTGGCTTGGGCATCACAAGCACAAAGCTATTTGCCTGCTTATGATACCTTGCAGCAGCATCAAAATATATAAGAATATAATCACAAGAAAGCCGATGTTAAGAAGGTAATTAAGCATTCTTTAGCCTGGCCTCTTATGTGCACTCTGGCTTAAGAACTGGAAGCTGTTCCCAAACGGCTGGCAATTGCCTAGTCACCAGCAATGGTTTGGGCAGCATCTACACTCTGGCTGTTGTGGAACTACACAGCCCATGAAGGCAGAGCCATGATGGCATTTATCGTTTCACCACAGTTGGAGTGCTGAGGTTGCTTAAACCTGGCCTATATTCTCCCAGTCGTTGACCTTTCCCATTAGTTACATGGTGCAAGATAAGGCACGGTAAGTATCGGTGGGGAGTTGGTCATTTCACAGAGGTAGGGTTGTTTTCTTATGTCAGGGCCTCCAGCAAGAACAGTAGCAATACAGCAATAGTAACTTCACCGGATCTCACTCTTAACTTCCGAGACTAGTGGGCAGCAGTGCCCTAATCTAACACTGCTGATATCCGTTTGTGAAAGTAGCCCCAGGAGTGCCAGGCCAACTGCAGTCAATTTCAAAAGACAAATGCAGAAGCATTTTGCACCCAGCAAACGTTTTATTACACAATTATAAATCCTCAATTCTCTAATACAATACAGAGCTCAATGTGTGCCACCACCATACAATACAGAGCTCAATGTGTGCCACCACCCTACCATACAATACAGAGCACAATGTGTGCCACCCCCCTACCATACAATATAGAGCACAATGTGTGCCACCCCCCTACCATACAATATAGAGCACAATGTGTGCCACCCCCCTACCATACAATATAGAGCACAATGTGTGCCACCCCCCTACCATACAATATAGAGCACAATGTGTGCCACCCCCCTACCATACAATATAGAGCACAATGTGTGCCACCCCCCTACCATACAATATAGAGCACAATGTGTGCCACCCCCCTACCATACAATATAGAGCACAATGTGTGCCACCCCCCTACCATACAATATAGAGCACAATGTGTGCCACCCCCCTACCATACAATATAGAGCACAATGTGTGCCACCCCCCTACCATACAATATAGAGCACAATGTGTGCCACCCCCCTACCATACAATATAGAGCACAATGTGTGCCACCCCCCTACCATACAATATAGAGCACAATGTGTGCCACCCCCCTACCATACAATATAGAGCACAATGTGTGCCACCCCCCTACCATACAATATAGAGCACAATGTGTGCCACCCCCCTACCATACAATATAGAGCACAATGTGTGCCACCCCCCTACCATACAATATAGAGCACAATGTGTGCCACCCCCCTACCATACAATATAGAGCACAATGTGTGCCACCCCCCTACCATACAATATAGAGCACAATGTGTGCCACCCCCCTACCATACAATATAGAGCACAATGTGTGCCACCCCCCTACCATACAATATAGAGCACAATGTGTGCCACCCCCCTACCATACAATATAGAGCACAATGTGTGCCACCCCCCTACCATACAATATAGAGCACAATGTGTGCCACCACCCTACCCTACAATACAGAGCACAATGTGTGCCACCACCCCACCATACAATACAGAGCACAATGTGTACCATACCATTACCATACAATACAGAGGACAATGTGTGCCACCACCCTACCATACAATACAGAGCACAATGTGTGCCACCACCCTACCATACAATACAGAGCACAATGTGTGCCACCACCCTACCATACAATACAGAGCACAATGTGTGCCACCACCCTACCATACAATACAGAGCACAATGTGTGCCACCACCCTACCATACAATACAGAGCACAATGTGTGCCACCCCCCTACCATACAATATAGAGCACAATGTGTGCCACCCCCCTACCATACAATACAGAGCACAATGTGTGCCACCACCCTACCATACAATACAGAGCACAATGTGTGCCACCACCCTACCATACAATACAGAGCACAATGTGTGCCACCACCCTACCATACAATACAGAGCACAATGTGTGCCACCACCCTACCATACAATACAGAGCACAATGTGTGCCACCACCCTACCATACAATACAGAGCACAATGTGTGCCACCACCCTACCATACAATACAGAGCACAATGTGTGCCACCACCCTACCATACAATACAGAGCACAATGTGTGCCACCACCCTACCATACAATACAGAGCACAATGTGTGCCACCACCCTACCATACAATACAGAGCACAATGTGTGCCACCACCCTACCATACAATATAGAGCACAATGTGTGCCACCACCCTACCATACAATACAGAGCACAATGTGTGCCACCACCCTACCATACAATACAGAGCACAATGTGTGCCACCACCCTACCCTACAATACAGAGCACAATGTGTGCCACCACCCTACCCTACAATACAGAGCACAATGTGTGCCACCACCCCACCATACAATACAGAGCACAATGTGTGCCACCACCCTACCCTACAATACAGAGCACAATGTGTGCCACCACCCCACCATACAATACAGAGCACAATGTGTACCATACCATTACCATACAATACAGAGGACAATGTGTGCCACCACCCTACCATACAATACAGAGCACAATGTGTGCCACCACCCTACCATACAATACAGAGCACCACATCCTAGGTGGTGCAGCTTTACAGTGCATGACCCTAAAGGGTCCCTTTTACGTGAATTTAGTGACAATAATACACTGGGATCTCCTCTGCTAAATGTTGGTAAGTTGCTTATCCTCTCAAGTTCCATGTAACTTTGGGTGTCACTAAACTTATCTTATCCCACCAGTTTCATAAACTTCCAGTACCAAAGCATGCTATGTGTACAAACCCCACCTGTATCCACCAAATCCATAGCAATACCCAATAGATGCAAGAGGGTAAGAATACCCAATAGATGCAAGAGGGTAAGAATACCCAATAGATGCAAGAGGGTAAGAATACCCAATAGATGCAAGAGGGTAAGAATACCCAATAGATGCAAGAGGGTAAGAATACCCAATAGATGCAAGAGGGTAAGAATACCCAATAGATGCAAGAGGGTAAGAATACCCAATAGATGCAAGAGGGTAAGAATACCCAATAGATGCAAGAGGGTAAGCATACCCAATAGATGCAAGAGGGTAAGCATACCCAATAGATGCAAGAGGGTAAGCATACCCAATAGATGCAAGAGGGTAAGAATACCCAATAGATGCAAGAGGGTAAGAATACCCAATAGATGCAAGAGGGTAAGCATACCCAATAGATGCAAGAGGGTAAGCATACCCAATAGATGCAAGAGGGTAAGCATACCCAATAGATGCAAGAGGGTAAGCATACCCAATAGATGCAAGAGGGTAAGC